>NC_142803.1:68107143-68407143 GCF_049724085.1 Artemia sp. Qi Xiang Cuo | reverse complement strand
AATGAGTTGAAGGTAAAAAGGCTTAAGATCTCCTGTGAGGATTTTGGCTCAAGCTGATAGAATAAGCATCGCCAAGTGTGGAAAACCATACTGTGACCAAGATGGAACAAGGATTGCACAAAACCTTTATTTATACTAAAGTTACTAGGGATTTCTTCTTGTCTGGTTTTAAGGTGGCTTCAGCGCTTCGCGTAGACTTGAGAAGATGCATTAGTCCCTGTCCTGCTTTTCCTGAGATGATACTAATTTCAATGATTTGAATAACAGTAAAATTGCAACTTGGAATGTTAGAACGTTAAAAAACTATCGTATTGAGGTTTTGACTGACAAACTCCGGAGTTTTGAGCTGGACTTGTTAGTAGTTTCAGAAAATCATATCCCATGGGTAGAAACGTGAAATAAGCGAACATGGAATTTATTTATTGTGACAGGAATGAAGGGATGCTTAGGCAGGGAGTTTAGCTCATGGTGAATAAGCAAGCTGATGTCTTGTTTAGGTTCCAAAGGTATTAATGCTAATTAGCAGAAAGCCAATTACTCATTTTACGACTTATAAAGTACAGGGTCTCATTTTTAATAGCGTCATATACTCCTATACCTCAGACAGGTGGAGATAGTAGAGACTCAGATGAATTCTACTCACAGCTACAGGAACAAATAGAAAGGATCCCCGGTAGAAATTTGGTGTTTTTATTAGTGAATTTTAGTCCCAGGTTGGTAGAAATATTGGGTATAGGGCCAGACGGCATAATAGTTAAATATTGTACTGGCTTGTGATAAAAAAATTGAGAAGCAACAGTCAATCTGGACCGGTCCCAGTTAAAGATAGGAACGGGGCCACAATCAGTTATAAGGAAAGAGTTAAAGAAACATAAACATAATATTTTGAAAATATACTAATCTGCAATAAAGTTACAGGAAATGATATAGAAAAGACAGAAATTTTGTGACACTTTCTAATTGAAGGAAGGTTTATTTTGCGAAAAAGAATTAGAGACAGCACCGAAAAGATTGAAAAATATTGAGGGCCCAGGTTCTGACAGCACATAAAATAAGTTTTTGGTACTTTTGCATTATATGGTAAACACCGCTATAGACTGTAAAAGGAAACCAGACAGGAAACCCGTCAAACGGGCATTTGCAATAGAGAAATTGAATGCAAAGCGTGGTTTTCATTTCTTTTATAATATTTAAACCGTTTTTTGGGGGTTAAGGGGGGGGGTACAGAGTTTAGGTTAGGTTACGTGTTTAATAAATGCTATACTTTACTCCCCCACCCTCCTAATATGCAAATATATAGCCCAAATTTGTTTATAAACTATTATATATTCATCCTATTTTATTTCATTTCATTAGCATTAACCAAACTTGACTCCTTTCGTGTTTACCATATAATGCACAAGTACCATTTTTTATATAAGGTGGCTGTGAAAGTAGAATTTAATTAATGAAGATTATATATATGTTTTTTTAAAAGGGAAAGTACCTAACAATTTCTTGAAAGCTTTGATTAATTCCATCTATAAGAATTATGATAAGAGTGAGTCTGGTAATTACAGAAGCATCAGTTTGGTTTCTGTAGGAAGCAAATCACTTAGTGTGATAATAGTTTTTAGACTTTGGAATGCTGTAAATAAAGTTTTTTAAGAAATCAGTGTAGTTTTAGGAAGGGGAGGGGGTGCGCTGACCAAAATTTCATTCTTAGAATATTAACTGAGAAGTGTCTATGTCATCAGGTCCTTTTAGTCCTGAGTTTTATAGGTTATAAGTAAGCGTTTGATTCAGCTGATAGAAAAGCCTTAGCAATGGTCATATCCAGTTCAGAATATCCTTGTATGGTATTAAATAAAAAAAAATCAACTGAAAGTAAGGAACAACATTAAAACTTAAAATGAACAGAAATTATTCCGAAAATGAGGGAGCATAACCCCTCCTCAGTATCTCGCTCTTCACACTAAAGTTTTTTAGTACTTTAAAAAACCATTTTATTCAAATTAAACGGCCCTTGAGTTTCTGGAGTCGTTCTTAAATAATTGTGACAGAGTCCAAATTTAGCGCAAAAGAGTGATGTATTGATAAGGATGGCAACCCCTCATGTAAGGAATAATTTCCGTTTGTTTTAAGTTTAATGTTGTTCCTTACTTTCAGTAGAAGAACTTGTTTCAAAAAAATTAATATTTGATAGTTTTCAAAATAATATTGGGAGTCCGCCTCTCTCTTCATAGAAAATCCCCTCCCCACAAAACTCCCCCATGAAAAATTTCTCCCGTGTAAAATCTCCCTTCCCCCTGAAAAATCCCCCCAGGCAGTTCCTCCTTGCTGAAAATTCCTCCAAGAAAATTTCCCGCGGAGAATTCCGCCTGGAAAATTCTCCTTAGCCTACTTTCATTTGAAGAAAAGATATATTTTTATTTAATTTCTTATCGTTCTTCAAATCATTCTGGGGATCCCACCCCCATAGAAATTTTTTCTTGGAAATGCACCACCCTACCAACTGAAAGTCTCCAGTGGAAAATTCCCCATGACGAATTTCTCCTGCGAAAAAAATCATCTTAAAATATTGTCACAAGTGGAAGGTATAGCTGTCTTCATAGGCTCCTTAAGGGAGGAAGGAAGGGGGGGGGGGGGTAGAAAACTGGAAGGCAATCTCTGTGTCTATAGTTTCAAGCAAGTTTCCAGTAATGTAGACGGACATTTTACAATTTAGCAATATTCTAGTTCTGCGCAAAATAAATTTGAATTACCCACGGCTCTTCCAAAAAGGCACAGCTTTGTCCCTATTATTAGTCCTCTTAAGTAATAAACTGGTTAACACTGGTTTTAATCAGTTTTATTGGTTAAAACTAGCTTAAAACTGGTTTTGCATCGATAAAAAAAGGAGTCATAGTTTTTGATGAGCTTACTGATTACTAACTATTTTGCAATAATGTATTTTATTCCCCCTCCTGAACTAAATAAACTAAATACTATACTGAAAAAAAATTCTTGCTTCGTTCAATCCAGAAAATTTCTATTTATCGGATTTTCAGAATTGATTCTTGGCTTACTTGCACCTGCCCCTACTGGACATAGACTTAGGTGATATCCACTTTACTGACTCTGTTTATTTTGTTGTTGTCATTATAGTAAGTACAAAAAAAGAAACCCAACAAAATCAGAAAACCTTTGGATGTAGCCCAGGGCTACAACTACGCTTTTAGGGGAGGGGGATGAACTGGATGAAGCAGCTATGAAAATTCATTTTTCTGAATGTAATTAATAAGGAATTTGTTAGTTTTGTGTTTTGTTCAGAAGAGGAGTTATGCTGCACTGTTACCTATTATTGCAAGGGTGGATCAAGGCGGGCTGTCGAGGGGTTGATCGGGGTACCCAAAGCTTTTTCTAGCATTCTCATTTGCTTCTTTTTTCTTTTTTACCCTTTTTCAAATAAAATTGTCAATTTGGTCAAGTATTGACGCCTTTATCACATCCCCCCAAGACTTTGCTCTAAATCCGCTGTTGAATGATTCATTTGCCATTAGAAAAAGTGCAGCTTTTTTCTTTTGAAAGGAATCCAGTTAAATAAAAAAATAAAATGTAAATACTCACGGTTCTGCAAAGCAACCAATTGCTAACAACCCAATTAAAAATACTTTAACCATATTTGCTCAAGAGAATATATTATTCTGAGTCTAGATTCCTCCGTTTTTCACTCAGAGACTGGCAACATTCTCTTGGGTTTTCCGCATATGGAAGGAAGTTTTGAATCGGATATGGATGTTGACGCACGAAAAAGAAAACCGCAAGATCATACTTTATATACATCAATGTCAACCAAAGACAGACAGGGGTGCGAAATGGGAGAAGGGCACAATTCTCCCCTAGATTTGAAAAATAACTTTTTTGGCATTTCCATTTAAAAATTAGAAAGAGTTAATTAAAATTGAGCTCCTAGATTGTGAAAATATCTTTATTTTTACTCTCATTTGAAATAAATAAATAAAAAAATCCTTTCCTTCCCTCCTGTATTTTCGTAAGTTAGCACCTCTGAAGACAGATAATTTTTAAGAAATTTGTATATTTAAATTGAATTGCCCCTACCCCAGAAGCATACCAGGTAGGATTTAAGGACCCCCCTCCCCCAAAAAACAGAATGCACAAACAACAGCTTTTATTGTAATTATCATAATAGATAGTGTTTCATAGAAATACATGATTGTAGTTTAAACCTTGACCACAATGCCAGGAGGCTTCTGCAACCTTTTTTTTTCTAGGGCGATTACTTAGAAAGTTTTTATAATTCTATCATCTATGAGGAGTACAAGAATGTTATTTTTCTTATTCTATGTTTTAATAAATAATTGCTGTGGCCCTGAGCCTACGGGTCTGGAATAACGTTTCCGGGCCCTGAGCCTCCTCCCATCTTCCTAAATTGAACGAGCTCTAAATTTAGAAGCACTTTTTTCAGTTTCCTTTGATCTCTGAGTGATGAAATTAGCTGAAAACTAACCAACAGAAAATTTGTACCTGGACAGGGGGGGGTAGACGTTACTCGCAAATTTGTCTTGTAAAAGTTTTGGTAGATATATGCTAAAATAAAAGTCTGCCTATATTCTCTTAAAATCTCAGGCTACAGTTTTTTGGGCTATCTTTCGCTTCCAGAATTTTGTGGAAAGTTGAAGTGATGGGCATATCCAGGATTTTTGTCTGGGAGGGAGATTTATTTATATGCATTTTTGCTTTATTTTTACGAGTCGGACAATCTTTTCGGTGGGGCAAACTGTCCTAAATTTGAAATGATATATAGGTTAAGGCCCAAGTTACAGCAACAGCAAATATTATGGTTCAGTAAGCGGGATATAGTAACGTATTGACCTTGAATATGCTTGGGTAAGTTCTTCAGGGAGTGGACAAGCTCAAAAAACAATAAGATTTGTATTAATAATAAGAAATTACCTGGAAAATTTAGGATTTTTGGAGGGAACCATCCACCCTTTGTGTAGCCTACAGGCCTGATTTGGACGAACCATATTGGCCACAAGGTAATTTAAAAATAAACTCTTTTATTTTTTATTTTTTTATTGGTCACAAGGTAATGTGACTTTTATTTTATTGGTCACAAGGTAATGTAAAAAATAAACTCTTTTATTTTTTTTCGTACAGATAAATTAAATTTCATTTTTGCAGATTAAATAGGTTACATCCAAATAAAATGAAGGTTAAATTTTATATTAAAGAGGCAAAAAGGGAGCAAAAATAAATTTCAATGATTTTGACAACATTTTTTCTGTTATTTCTTTATTAACTGACAGGTATCCACAGTGTGAGGACCTACAAGCCCATGTATCCCTTCTACGGCCTTTTGACAAATTTTATTTCATCTTCTCTTTTTCGTATTAATTTACGGCCTTTTGACAAATTTTGACTACGGCCTTTTGCTGAAATTTTATTTCATCTTCTCTTTGTCGTATTAATTTTCGTATGAATTTGTAGTGTATCATCCCAAATATTAGTCAAAATCAGATAATGAAGCAATTGTGAATTTTGTCCTAGTCATAGAGATAGGAAAAAGAATAGAGTTTAGACTTTGCATAATTTCGGGGTCAGGTTTTCCCCATAAGCTAGAGTCGCACTATATATTTAACATGGAAATTTTGTTATGGAGGAATGATTAACAACAAATTAGAGGGTTTTGGCCTTTTCACCAAACATAAAGGTTCTATTCCTTTTTTATCTCTATGGTTCTAATACTTTTGCATACCCTTAATCTAATTTGATTGAAAATTATTAGGATCTTTTAAAAAAAAAGATGGATATTATTTACGTGAAAAGATAGTTATTAACCGACGACCAATCAAATTATGTATCCAAATAATACATAATAAACTACGTACTAATCAAATAGACACCGTGGGTTTGTGCGATCTTAATATGTTGTTTCCTTCCGCGGCAGGTAAAAAAAAATGTAAAATTTATAGCTAATTTTTTAAAAATCCGAACTTGTAGATCGTCGATATTCACCAGTGATTAGCAATAATTATAAATAAGTTTGACCTATGGTTATGAAGAAATTATTATATTTAATTTAAAAACAACACTTACTATATCATAGTATAACAATTTACCATTAATTATTAGAAGAAAGCTTGTCTTATAATTATAAGTTCTCTCAAAATAAAGAACGTAAAGAAACATATAATTTGTTTTCAGTTAAGCAAAAATGACTCAATAGGCTCAAGAACTTTTGCGGTTCAAGCAGGGGGAAGGAGGTAGAAGTATACTCCTGTTTGACGTAATTTTTGTTTGTTCTAAGTTTGAGTTGAACATACAATTCAATTTTTACTAGCTTAATATTTTATTTATTCATCCATATCAGTATCTGTTATCTTTATGTTTGATAAGTTCATTTATTTTAATTTCCGTTCGATTTGGGTTTCATTTATTCTTTATTGTAATATCTGGTCGTTTTAAAATTGTATTATTTTGGGTCGTTATTTATTCCGGTGGTAGGTTTGACAAATCTTTTTACTTCAATTCAAATTCGGAAAGTTTTTTTTTTCAATTAACTTCTGTTCGTTTTTTATTGTCAAAGTTTGTTATAGGTTAATATAATGAATATTACATCAGTTTTCATGTCTTCAGCTTAAGAATAAAAATATTAGGCTCTAATTTGTTAGTTCATTTAAGAATCTTTCCCTGAAAGTTTCAATTAAATGCCGTTTGTTGTTCCTGAGATATTGCAGATTCGTAGTTTTGACAACTAGGATGCACATATTGTTTTTTAATCGAGTGCAGCATCCACATTAATATTCTCTGAAAGTTTCAACTTAATACCCTTTACTGTTCTTGAGATATCTAGAACCACCAAATTAAATAAAAGTTCAAATAGGGATAAAATCCTTTTAATGGACAGTGTTTCACAAGCAGTGATAAAATTTCCACAAAAATATCGGTCACATATGCAGTGACCGTCATCAGTAGTAAAACTCATCAGAAGTAAAACAGTAAGGAAACTTAAGGTTTTTAGCGAAAATTTTTAGCCAAAATTTTTGGCTAAATTAAAACTTTAGCCAAAATTAAACTTGAAACCTTATAATGGCGTTTTAGATTAGGATGGCACTAAGACTAAATGTGAGTTGACCTAATTCAAAAATAAAGGACATTCCTTTCAAAGCAAAGGACAATGAAAACGAAGGTTTTCATTGCATATACGATACTTTACTTTTATTTTGGGGT
This sequence comes from Artemia sp. Qi Xiang Cuo, assembly GCF_049724085.1. Classification (NCBI taxonomy): domain Eukaryota; kingdom Metazoa; phylum Arthropoda; class Branchiopoda; order Anostraca; family Artemiidae; genus Artemia; species Artemia sp. Qi Xiang Cuo. The sequence continues at coordinate 68,399,928 of NC_142803.1, read as the reverse complement.
TTAGGGAGGAGGGGAAAGATACCTAGGTCAGGTTAGGATTACGTAATAATATATACTATGCTTTATACCCCCCTAATAGTATATGCTCAAACCCCCCTAACCCCGCCTCTGGGTACGACCTTGTATCTAGCAGAAGGTATTCCTCTGAATGATTCCTTTGAATGTATGCTATATAACGAATATAATTTTGGCAAGTTTAATTTTGGCTATAAGCTGTATAATGAATATAAAGGTCCTTTTCAAGCAAAGTAGAATTCTTGATTTGATCTCATTTTTAATATAAATATACATTCGGAAAATACCCCTTCCTCCAGAAAATACCCTTGCAGAAATTACCCCCCCCCACCCCACGAAAAATAACCCCAAGAAAATACCCCCTCCCTCCTGGAAGATTGGATTTTCCAAATTTGAGAATTTTATTTGAGTTGGTTTTTTTTTTTAGTTTCGTTGAGAATTCCTAAGGAAAGGGACAAGGAGAAATTTAGTAGCTCTAAAAGTTTAAACTTACTACCCTCTGTCTTTCTTAAGACATTTTTGAAATGTCTTAGTTGCAAACAGCATACACACAGTGCGTTTTGATTTAATCTTATAGCAAAATTTTGGTATATAAGCATAATGAGCGAATTGCATTACTGTGGGGGGTTGACCTATACAATATCCCTAGAGATATAATTACCAAACCGTTCAGCAATGCTGAACAAAATGGTTGTCTTAAAATTTTGATTGAAATTGTTTCGAAAATTATAAGCTAAAGAGGAGGGCCAATCGCACTCCAAACACCTTTGACTCTTAAAAAGGGTACTAGAACTTTTAATTTCGAATCAAATTAGCTCCTTTAAAATGTAAGGTATATTACTAGCTATGATAGACCAGCACTGCCTACGATATTGCTTATATGACCTTTTAATACTTGCATGCGTGTAGTTTTTTTTACTTAGGCCTAATAATATAAGCGGCTATTGTGATATTTGCGTTTGGTGAAAAGAAGGGTAGTTGGAGAGGGGGTTTGTTGATTTCCATCCCCTTTGACTCTTAAAAGGAACTAGAACTTTTAATTTCAACCAAATAAGTCACCTCTAAAGTTTGTGCAGCTATCCCTTCCATTGAAATCTTAAACACCGCAGGGGCATAACTTACAACACTCACCCCAAGGCTCTAGTGGTTTATATCAATTCTAAAAGCCATGTTATTTGATATTTGAACTATGTTGAGTAAAAGGAGTGTATCAAAATTTATATTAGATGAATTTCTGGAAAACACAGCGTGTGGGGGTTGATAGCTACACTCTGATCACTTTTATTCTTAAAAAGGGCACTAGAACTTCTGATTACCAATCCAATGACTCCCTTCCTAATTATCTATTGGTTGGAGGTGTTTGACAAAATGATGGGCGTGGAAAGGGAGGCTGGTTGCTATCAAATCAGTTTTGACTCTTAAAAAGGGCACTGTAAAAAAAGAAGAAGAAAAGGGGCATTGTAACTTCCAATTTCAAATCAAATGATCCTGATTTGAAGTTTATATGACCTCCCCCCAATACATTAAAACATTAAATGCCCCCAGGATATAACTTACAACCCTTGCACTGAGGACTGTGGGGGGTTGTCATCCTCAAGGACATAATTTCTGGATTTTTCAACTACGCTGAACAAAATGGTTTTCTCAAAATTTTGATTGGAAGTGCTTGGGAAAATGATGGGCAAGGGGCTGTTTGCCCTTTAGTCACTTTCGACTATTAAAAAGTGTACTAGCCCTCTCAATTTACAATCGACTGAGCCCTTTTTGAAGTTTCTATGACAAGTCCATATATACAAAGTGCCCTGGTCTAAAACCATAAAAAAAAAATTATAATAAAATAAAGTAAATAATACATTGTGCAAACATCGTTCTTTACTTAGGTAGCAATAGTGCGCTGCCTATGATAGCCTTTTTCATGGACATTGTTTTATACATCTTCTTCACTTTTTTTCTATTAGACTTCATCATTTTCTATTTTTCTATATACTCCGAGGGGGAGGGGGGGTAATTCCTATGGGGGGTGGTTATTTTCAAGTGGTTATTTTTCGCGGGGTGTATTTTCAGGGGGGGGGGAATTTTCCACGGGGCGTATTTTCCGGGAGAGTAAACACCAGCAACCCCTTAAGAAACCCAATCAAAATCTTGGGATAGCCTTTTCGTTCAAAATTCTCGACAGGATGAACACATATGTGTTCCGGAATGCCACAAGCACCTTTCCAGCCCCTTAGGCAAAAATATAGAAGGGGTGGCTATAGAAACTTGAGAAGAGCTCATTCGATTCGAAATAGAACGTTTCAGCGGTTATAAATATATATATATATATATATATATATATATATATATATATATATATATATATATATATATATATATATATATATGTTACATCAGAAAACAATTGATACTTCATACAGCAACTTATACTAAGCTACGTTTGTTACTGTTTTGCTAATTTCTTACATGTAAAAATAATTTTTCTTAAAGCAAAGCCGTCAAAACACAAGTTGTCCTGCAATAATGTCCGTAATTTTGTCTAGTTTTACTAGACAATATATATATATATATATATATATATATATATATATATATATATATATATATATATATATATATATATATATATATATATATATATATATATATATATATATATATATATATATATATATATATATATATATAATGTATTACGGTAATTACTTGGCTAAAAAAAAAAAAAAAAAAAAAAAAAAAAAAAAAAAAAAAATGTCTTCCTACTATAGTTACTGAAAAAAATGAGCACTTGAACAAAGTCTAAACCTTACTCATCCATTCAGTTCCTTAGAACAAAACAGTATATCCAATCCGATTATCCGAAAATCAAGCCCAAAATAGAGCAAAATCAACACGAATAAAAATAGGTCAATGTTCCGAAACCAAGCTATAACACCTTAAATGCACAAAAACATTATATTTCCCATGTGATCACCAAATATCGTGGCTCATCAGATGAAAACTCACCGCCTAAATCGGTTTTGGCGCTTAAATTTTATTACCCAGGCAAAACGAGCGCACCATGCCATAATCTGGCATACCCCTATGTAGTGACACCTATGGAATAACTATAAACAAAATTCAAAATACCCCAAAAATATAAAAATATACCCCCAAAATTTTTTTTTTATCCAAGCATCCTTAACCATCCTTCTTTTAACACTGAGAGCCAAACCTTCAGCCAGTTTTACTCCAAATAATTACATAGCACTAGCCATCCCCCGGAACAGTTTCACTTTCACTTAAATTCTAAAATCTTTACACATATGTCGCAACCAACCCAAAACTGCCGGGAAGAGAAACCATATTCATCCAACAGGTTACCGTAAAATATCATTCAAGATATCTTGATAACTTTTATTATACTTATGTAAAAGTTGATAATACTGAAAACAAAGCATTTTAAATTGCCAAGCAAGTTTATTGGTGGAAAAACCTCTTACGATTAGCTTATGGCTGAGTAATTTACTTCTGTTTTTAAAATCGATGTAATTAGTACAAATTCTTGCATATCTAAATCGTTGGGAAAACTACGATGAATTTGTTATTTTCGAATATATATTAATTTTAGGAAATCGAAAATTAAATATTTCAAAATTGAAACCGTCCCTTTTGTTATGTATTTAAGAAAATAGTGCATTAGTAGGCGCAACATTAATATCTAAATCTAGAAAATGGTCATAATTGTCATTCCCATTACTGCATTCCAGCTTTAACTCTGGTGGATATATTATACTTAAAATCACTAAAAAATCTGAACAATTTATCACCAGAAGGTCATCTAAATATCTTTTATTATTTGAGAGTAAATATTTTATATTACTTGGATTCTTTTTATCCATCATATAATCATATTCTAAATAATTTAAAAACAGGTCCGCTATAACTGGACTGGCATTACCCCCCAGAGGCATTCCAGTACTTTGATTATATAGACTACCATTAAATTTTATAAAAATATTAAATAGAACAAATTCTAGTAGATCATAAATAATATCTAAGCTATAACATCTTGAACTAGTGGTACTATTAAAATAATTAGTCCATCTCCCCTTCTTATTATACGTATCCATTTTTAAAAAAGGCAAATTAGACAAAAGAAAAGCTTTCTTAATAATCTTTTTTAAATTTATAAATACTAAATTAATGGGTAAATTTGTAAATAATGTAGTGAAATCAAACGAGTCCATTCTTTTGCCTGAAACTAAAGCCAGAGAATCTATTACTTGCAGCGAATTATTAACGCTCCAATTTGGATTAAACTTAGAAAATTTTTTAATTCCCGAGCAATATGCCTCAAATTTATTTTTAATTTCTCCTAAAATACACGACAGGTCAGTAGCCGCAACTCTAGTAGTGCTCCTTGCTGCACCCGCAATAAAGCGTGGTTTTGGGGGATTTTGATGAAGTGTTACCGTCAGTTTACAAATGAAAAATTTTCATCATTATCAATAACATTAATATTAAATTTTTTTAAAAGCGTATCCTCTATTCTATTCAATAGACTATTATTAACATCTTGAACCTTTTATATGTATTTATTGTACTAAGCTCCTTTATTAAAACATCACAACATAGCTATTGTGAGCACTTCTTTTGTGGTCGATCCGGTACTTTCTATTACGCTTCCCAAGTATTTGAAATGGACAAATTGCTCTATGTTTTGGTCTCCGCAAGTGATCCTCAGGGGTGAATTTATGGTAGCCATGCATTTTATTTTCTCATTATTTATTTTCAGGCCGACATGGCCACCTCTCTCCCTCACTTTGTCAAAGAGTTCTTGGAGTCTCTGCTTGCATGATTTTAGCGAAGTCAACATCACTGAGGCATGTTTCTGGATTCAGCTGGATTCCGTCTGTGCTTGCACTTCGCAGTATGTAATCAATGACGATTACGAAAAGTAGCGGTGACAAGACGCAACCTTGCTTAACTCCTGACAGAATGCGGAAAAAACGAGTTTGGCCATCCGGTGTCTTTACACAGCACTCGCTATCTTCATAAAACGCAACAATCAGTGAAACTATCTTTTCAGGGATTCCGTGATGCAGTAGGATCTTCCACTGACTTTGGCGGTCTACTAAGTCAAATGCCTCCTCAAAATCGATGAACATCATATAGATTTTGGAGTGCCATTCTCTGTTTTCTTCCGTCAGCAGCCGTAGGGTAAATATCAAGTTTGCACATGAACGGTTCGGTCTGAATCCATGTTTCTCGTCGCGAAGGTGTCTGTCGAGCTGCGAGCTGATTCTCTACCGTAAAATATGCGTCAGCAATTTGCTAGGTATGGAAAGCATGCAGATTCCTCGCCAGTTGCCTGGGAAGGACGCATCACCTTTCTCAAAGATCCTCACAAGGGCGCTTCATTTCCAATCTGAATGTATTTTGGTGGTCGTCCAGATTACTGCGAACATCGCTGTCCAGAACTTGAGGCAGGTCATAACAGTCGCTTTGATCATTTCCGTGGATATCCTGTCTTCGCCAGGCAACCTCCCATTTTTCAGCTTCTTTGCTGCTGCTATAATTTCAGTGGATGACGGCGGATCCGTGCTGATATCTAAGGAAAACAGTGTTTTTGCTGGGATCTCCGGAGGATCGTCTGGTGGAGGTCTATTCAGCAGCTTCTCGAAGTGACTGGCCCAAATTTTGTTTACGTCAGACTGTTGTGTTACCAGGATGCCTGAAGGGTCTTTAACTGGTCAATGTTGAATAGAGGATTTCTTTCCAATAATCTCATTAGTGATTTTATAGATGGCTCTTGAATCACCTCTTTCTGCTGCCTCTTCTGCCTGCGCTGCTTTTCGCTCCAGCAGGTTTCTCTGGTCTTTTCTGGCACTTTTCTTTACCTCTTTATTCGTGGCTCTGTATTCATTGTTTCTGAGGATCTGTTGGTTTGGGGTTTGTCTTTGGATAAGTGATGCTTTTACTTTTTTCCTTGTCTCTATGAGCTGCAATGTTTGGTCAGATAGCCACTGGTCTTTTGGACTCTTGTGGTACCCAATAGTGGCTTTCGCGCCATCGTGAAAGCACAACTTTATGCTTTCCCAGTATTGATTACTATCAGCATCAGCTAATAAGGACAAGGCTTCAAATCTATTCCGCATCTCTAGTTTAAAGGCTTGGTTGACCTCAGTTTCTCCGAGTCAAAGACTGGGTTTAAGGGAGCCTTATTTGCGTTTCTATTTCTTTTCAATTTGAGGCGGATTTTTGCTGCCATCAGATTATGATCTGAGCCAACTTCAGCTCCTCTAAATCTCCTTGTATCAAGTAGGCTTGATCTCCACTTCCTGCTCCAAAGACAATGGTCAATCTGATTTCGGGTGTGGCCATCGGGAGATATCCAAGAATATTTGTGTACATCCCGATGAGAAAATAGGGTACCTCCGATTACTTGGTCGTTAAGGAGCGCGAAATCGATAAGTAGCTCTCCGTTTTCATTTCGCTGGCCCAGGCCATGCCCACCGAGAACCTCTGGGTAAAATGATCGGTCGTTCCCTACTTACGCGTTAAAGTCTCCTAGAAAACATGCTATGTCATGCCATGGTATGTCGTTTGCCACGGAGTTGAGAGCTCTGTAAAATTCGTCTTTTGTTTCGTCGGTGGCGTCATTGGTGGGTGCGTAGTATATTATTACTGACAGTTTGGCATGCGTGCCGATGAAGCGGGCTTTCAGGATTCTAGGTGACACCGGTGTCCACTGTAGTAGAGCTCGGGGAGTCTGTTTTAACATCATTAGGGCTACTCCGTATTCACGCTTTTGCTGCGATCCACTGTGTATAATGGTCACATCTCCATCCAGTTTATTTGATGCAGATCCTAGCCATCGAATTTCTGACAGAGCCAGAAGGTCAAGGTGGTAATCTTCCAGTACTCTTAGCACTTGTTCAGTCTTGGAGTCTTGAGACATTGTGCGGACGTTCCAGAAACCAAATTTGAGGGGTTGTTTCGTATTCATGAATCTTGTCCGTTGGCATGCAGAAGTCGTCATCAAAAGGGGATTCAAAAATCCAAGGCTTAAACTTAATGTTTCGGTTGCAGTTAGGATTTTCCTCGAGGGCAGGCCCTTGAGGTCCCGGGTGTGGGTTGCAAGCCCACAGCCCAACCCTCCCTCTTTTCCAGGCTTGGGACAGCCTGCATATGCAGGCGAGGTTATATATATATATATATATATATATATATATATATATATATATATATATATATATATATATATATATATATATATATATATATATATATATATATATATATATATATATATATATATAAGGGTTCCATATATTTTGGGGAAAATTGGTATCTTGGGATATTATCGCAAAATAAAAAGATATAGGTCAAAAGTCTGAAAAAATTCCTTGAGAGCCTTAATATTGGTTTTTGCAAATTACTTCATGTACTATGTTAGTACATCAAATAAGTTTTATCTTATGACATTATACAAGGCATCATATAAGCATTTTCTTATATGATGTTATAGCATAGCATAAACAAGATTGTTGAGTTTCTGACGCAATAGTTATTTATATAATGTAATGTCTGTTGTTAGGCTCAAAAAGCGAAAATTTGCAGTTGCAGTTATTAATGATGAATCTTTGGAACCAACACCTGAACTATCAAATGTGATAAGATGTGAAATTCAACAATCTGGACCATAAGTTCCGACAACGCCAATACGGACAGCTAAAGCAAAGGCCATTGCTAAATTGTCCGAAGTAATCAAAATCCAAAAACGTGTCAAAAATGAAAATAAAGTGCAAAGCCACACGTAGTTAGAAGACATACCACACCGAACAAGTGAGTGAGTCAGAAATGAAAATGAAGAGCAGCGAGTGAATAAAAATCAACCTGGACAGCAAAAATCAAAACCTTTCAAAATTGAAAATGATAGCGATGATGATTGGGTTTGGGATTTTTTCATGGATAAGGTCATCAATACCTACCATAACTCTGTTTAAAAAAAAAAGGTTCGGCTATATATATTTCATAATGACGAAAGATAGGCCAAGGTGTAACGAGCCAAACAAAATGGAAATGATAGCGATGATGATTGGGTCTTGGATTTTAACATGGATGAGGTTATCAATGCATACAATACATTAGAAAATAAAATACATGGACTGGATAAATCGTTGAAAGGAAAAGAAGTTTTTGTCCCAACACCTGAACAATTATAAGAAAGAAAGATTTGGTGATATATCTTCATTATGACAAGAGACAAGTCAAGACAAAAGAAAAAGTTTTTGTCCCACCACCTGAATAATTAAAAGAAACAAAGGTGGTTGTCAATGCCTTTCATACCTAGATCAAGAACTACTGAACTAGTAAAATCGTTGAAAGAAAAAGAAGTTGGGAAGAAGAACAATTAAAAGAAACAAAGGTTCGGCGATATATCTTTCATAATGACAAACGACAAACCGAGGCAAAAGTGAAAGGTCCAATAAAAAAAAAAATATGTAAATTTACAAAGGCGCCTTGTCTAATTCAAGGTGTATTTTGACGTCAAAATACACCTTATACACACAATAAGGTGTAATTTGACGTCAAGACATCAAGAAAAGGCTAAAATTGTTTGTGTTTAGAAGACAAGCGACATTGAGAATCTATATATTGAAGCCTGCCTCGCGCCGAGTATATATATATATATATATATATATATATATATATATATATATATATATATATATATATATATATATATATATATATATATATATATATATATATATATATATATATATATATATATATATATATATATATATATATATATATATATATATATATATATATATATATATATATATATATATATATATATATATATATATATATATATATATATATATATATATATATATATAATAAAAATAATAATTTATTTTTACCCACTATAAAAAAGAAGCGGAGTACGTAAAAAAAAAAAAAAACAACTCACACACTTAACAATTATTTACATAAAACGACGTAAATTATGGTGCGCAGTAAACCTGCAGATAACGAAAGCTTTCCCGCAAGCAAAGTAATTTTTTACCGTAAATCAGGGAGGTCGAATCGCGATATTAGATGCCGGTTCTGGAACCATGGAGGGAGGCACAAAAGGCACCGAGAAAATTTAAAATAATAAGAGTAGGAGGGACCCAATAGATACAGACGGGACCGTGTGCTGCCATCTATAATAAAGTCGAACGCTAAAAGGACATAATTTATTCAAGAATTATCTATTCTAACGGGAAAGGATCACATGTCATTTTCAAGGTCAATCAGGGGATGTTTCTAAGTGTATTGATCCACTAGAGGGGAAAGGTTTCCGGGAAATTGATTTACATAATAGAAGGGAAATTATAGATTCTAACGGGACAGGATCAAGTATCTCTTTTTAGGTCAATCAAGGTGATGTTTCTATGTGCAACAGATACAGAGGGGAATGCATATGGCTTCACTTAGGGGAAGAGATGAAGTATTTTTACAAGTTGAAGTACTCATCCTTTTCACACACAACTCTACTACTTTTTGCATACCCCAACACCAAGCAATACTTTTCAAAAGGCTTTTTTATATCTTTTCAGAACAAGTTCTCTACGTAATGTCCCTCCTAAACCAATTTTGTAAGTTGAAGTACTCATCCTTTTCACCCAAAACTTTACTTTACAGCTTTTTGCACACTCCAACACCAAGCAATACTCTTTAAAAGGCTTTTCAGAACAAGTTCTTTTCTTAATATCCCTCTTAAACCTATTTTACAAGTTGAATTACTCATCCTTTTCACCCACAACTTTACCTTACGGCCTTTTGCATACCCCAACACCAATATTTCATAAGGCTTTATTTTACTATTTCATAACAAGTTCTTTTCTTAATATCCATCCTAAACCAATTTCACAAGTTAAAGTACTCATCCTTTTCACCCAAAGCTTTACATTACGACTTTTTGATTACCTCTACACAAAGCAATACTTTTCAAATGCCTTTATTATATTGTTTCAGAACAAGTTCCTTCTTAATATTCCTTCTATAGCCATTTTACATGTTGAAGTACTCATCCTTATCACCCACAACTTTACTTTACGACTTTTTGCACACCCCAACACCAAGCAATACTTTTTAAAAGACTTTGTTATATTATTTCAGAGCAAGTTTTTTTCTTAGTATCCCATGTAAACCAATTTTACAAGTTGAAGTAATCACCTTTTCACCCACAACTTTACTTTACGACTTTTTTGCACACCTCAAAATCAAGCAAGGTTCCACTTCAGTTCAGATTTTTTCCCGAAGTCATTAAAAAATTTAAACCTCTGTTCTAAATTTTAGTGTTGAAGATAGGAAAAGTTATACTATGATTGTGAATATTTTCCATGAAGATAAAAAGTTCAATTTTAATTGTAATTTTATCTATTATGAAAAATAAGTTACATATAAATTCTATTTTTCCAGAGAATATAAAAATTTTCCGCTTCAGTTCAAATTTTCCTTAAAGAGATGAAAAAATTTAAAGTACTGTTCCAAATTTTTCATAGAAGATAGAAAAAGTTATGCTCTGATCGTGATAAGTTAGCTCAATTCTGAATTTTACCAAAGAACTTACACTTCAATTCTAACTTCTCCAGATAAAATAAAAAGCTTCTACTTCGGTTCTTAATTCCCCAAAGACATAAAAAATACAGTTCTATTCTAAATTTTCCCGTAGAAAATAGAAAAAGTTATACCATAGTTGTAAATATTTTCCGTGAAGATTAAAAGCTCCACTTATTTTCTAAATTTTCTCAAGGAAGTGGGGGAAAGTTCAAGTTCTCTTCTGAACTTTCTCAATGAAAAAGAAATTAGTTACAGATCAATTCTATTTTTCCAAATAATATAAAAAGGTTCAGCTTTAGTTGTGATTTTTCTCAAAGAGATGAAAAAATTAAAGTACTGTTCCAAGTTTTTCATAGAAGATAGAAAAGGTTATACATTGATTGTGAAAAGTTAGCTCAATTCGGAATTACCAAAGAACTTACAGATCAATTCCATTTTTTCAGGAAATAAAAAGGTTCCACTTCAGTTCTTAATTTCTCAAATGACATAAAAATTTAAAGTTCAGTTCTAAATTTATCCGTGGAAGATAGGAAAAGTTATACATAGATTGTGTATATTTTCCATGAAGATAAAAATTTCCACTTCAGTTTTGGTTTTTTCTCAAAGAAATGAAAAATTTTAATTTCTGTTCTAAATTTTACCGTAGATACTTCAATTCTGAATTTTTCCTCCCAGAAGAGAAAAGGTTCTGATTTAATTCTGTATTTTCTCAAAGAAGTGAAGAAAAGTTCAAGTTCTCTTCTGAATAATTTCCCAGAGAAGAGAAAAGGTTCCACTTTAATTCTGAGTTTTCACAACGAAGTGAAGAAAAGTTCAAGTTCTCTTCTGAATTTTCTCAAAGAAAAAAAAATTATAGTCCAATTCAAATTTTCTCCAAAGAAAATAAGAAATTTCTGACTTTTCTAATTTTCTATTTCATCCTTGGTATTATTTAATTCATTGACCATATGATCTTTGGTAGTAATAATGTTCACTTATGCTTTATTCTCCATTAATTTATTTTAACATTCATTAGTGATATTGGCTGCCAATGCTCTTTTTATTTTGACTGTGATTTATTTGTCTATATCACATTATTTTTACAGATATAATAGTTCTGGCACTTTGACAAGATATGATTTATGATGCTGGTGCAGCAGTATGCATGTCTTCTATTTCACTTTGCTTTCATTCGAATGCTAACACCGGAAAGATGACGATAAAATCTATCAACAGCTAACATGTTACCAGAACCATTAGCTAGAAGTTGTCCCTCTTCATCAACTATTATTTTTATGTTGGCATTCACAATGCAGAAATTTCATTTAAGAAATAATGAAAAAATTGTAAGTAAGTAGTAAATTCCTTCTTGAATTCTCGTCCTGGATAAATGAAAAAGACATTTCATTCAAGAAATTATGACAAAATTCTAAGTAAGTAACTAACTCTACCTTAAATTCACCTCTTGGATACACAATACAGAATACAATACAGTAATTAGCAAACTCTTTCTTGAATTCGTGTCCTGGATAAATAAAAAAGACATTTCATTCAAGAAATTATGACAAAATTCTAAATAAGTAACAAACTCTTTTTTAAACTCACCTCTTGGATACAAAATACAGAAATTTAATTATGGAAATTATGAAAAAAAAATCGCAAGGAAGTAACAAACTCTTTTTTTAAGTCACCTCTTAGATAAACAATGCAGAAACTTCATTCAAGAAATTATGAAAAAATTGTAAGTAACTAAGTAAGTAAGTAACAAATTCTTCCTTGAATTTTCTACCTGGATAAACAAAAAAGACATTTCATTCAAGAAATTATGACAAAATTCTAAGTAAGGAACAAACTCTTTCTTGAATTCACCGCTTGGATGTACAATACAGAAATTTAATTCAGAAAATTATGAAAAAAAATTGTCAGTAAGTAACAAACTCTTTCTTGAAGTCATCTCTTGGATACACAATGCAGAAATTTCATTTAAGAAATTATGAAAAAATTTTAAGTAAGTATTAAATTCTTTCTTGAATTCGCCTGCTGGATAAACAAAAACAGACATTTCATTCAAGAAATTATGAAAAAATTCTAAGTAAGTAACAAACTTTTTATTGCTTTCACGTCTTAGATACACGATGCAGAAATTTTATTCAAGAAATTATGAAAAAATTCTAAGTAAGTGAAAAATTCTCTTTCTTGAAGTCCCCTCCTGGATACACAATACGGAAATTTCATTCAAGAAATTATTAAAATATTGGTAAGTAAGTAACAAACTCTTTATTGATTTCACCTCTTGGATACACAATACAGATATTTCATTCAAGAAATTTATGAAAAAATTGCAAGTAAGTAACTGACTCCTTATTGTTTTCTCCTCTTGGATATTTATTACGGAAATTTCATTCTATAAATTATGTAGAAAATTTTGAGTAAGTAACAAACTCTTTCTTGAAGTCACCTCTTGGATATACAATGCAAAATCTTCATTTAAGAAATTATGAAAAAATTGTAAGTAAGTAAGTAACAAATTCTTTCTTGAATTCGTCTCTTGGATAAACAAAAAGACATTTCATTCAAGAAATTATGACAAAATTCTAAGTAAGTAACAAACTCTTTCTTGAATTTGCCATTTAGATGCACAATACAGATATTTGATTCAGGGAAATTATGAAAAAATTGTAAACAAACTCTTTCTTGAACTCGCTCTCTGGACAGACAGTACAGCAATTTCACTCAAGAAATTATGAAAAAATTGTAAGTAAGTTACAAACTCTTTCTTAAAATCGTCTTCTGGATACACAATACAGATATTTCATTCAAGAAATTATGAAAAAATTGCAAGTAAGTAACAAACTCTTTCTTGAATTCTCCTCCTGGATACACAATACAGACATTTCATGCAAGATATTATAAAAAAATGGTAAGTAAGTAACAAACTCTTTCTTGAATTCACCTCTTGGGTACAGAATACTAAAATTTCGTTCAAGAAATTAGGAAAGAATTGTAAGTAAGCAAGTAACAAATTCTTTCTTGAATTCAACTCCTGGATACACAATACAGAAATTTCATTCAAGAAATTATGAAAAATTGTAAGCAAGTAAAAACCTCTTTAGATACATCAGATAACATTCATAAGATCCAACTTCTATTTATTTTGACTTTATGCATCATTACATTGAATTTAGAGTGGGGACACTCTAAGTGAACCTGAATTAACCCAACTTTGTGCATGTCTCTCTCACTATGACTGTGTTTCTGAGCGGGTGTGCTGCCATCTATAACCGGTCTAACCTAAAGTCAACGTAATGATGCATAAAGTCAAAATAAATAGAACTTGGATTTTATGAATGTTATCTGATGTATCCAAAGAGTTTGTTACTTACTTACAATTTTTTCATAATTTCTTGAATGAAATTTCTGTATTGTGTATCCATGAGTTGAATTCAAGAAAGAGTTTGTTACTTACTTACTTACAATTCTTTCCTAATTTTTTGAACGAAATTTCAGTATTGTGTACCCAAGAGGTGAATTCTAGAAAGAGTTTGTTACTTAATTACCATTTTTTATATAATTTTTTGAATGAAATGTCTGTATTGTGTATCCAGGAGGTGAATTCAAGAAAGAGTTTGTTACTTACTTGCAATTTTTCATAATTTCTTGAATGAAATTTCCGTGTTGTGTATCCAAGAGGTGTATTCAAGAAAGAGTTTCTTATTTACTTACAATTTTTTTATAATTTCTTGAATGAAATATCAGTATTCATCCTTTCTTGAATTCATCTAGGAGGAGAATTCAAGAAAGAGTTTTTTACTTACTAACAGTTTTTCATAATTTCTTGAGTGAAATTGCTATATTGTCTGTCCAGGAAGCGAGTTCAAGAAAGAGTTTGTTTGCAATTTTTGCATAATTTCCTGAATTATATTTCTGTATTGTGCATTCAAACGGTGAATTCAATAAAGAGTTTTTTACTTACTTATAATTTTTTCATTATTTATTGAATGTAATGTGTTTTTGTTTATCTAAGAGGTGAATTCAGGAAAGAATTTTGTACTAGCTAACTTACAATTTTTTCGTAATTTCTTAAATGAAGTTTCTGCATTGTGGATCCAAGAGGTGACGTCAAGGAAGAGTTTGTTACTTACTTAAAATTTTTACATAATTTATTGAATGAAATTTCTGTATTGTATATCCAAGAGGTGAAAACAATAAAGAGTTTGTTACTTACTTGCGATTTACTCATAATTTCTTGAATGAAGTATCTGTATTGTGTATCCAAGAGGTGAAATCAATAAAGAGTTTGTTACTTACTTACAAATATTTTCATAATGACTTGAATGAAATTTCCGTATTTTGTATCCAGGAGGGGACTTCAAGAAAGAGAATGTTACTTACTTAAAATTTTTTTTCATAATTTCCTGAATTAAATTTCTGTATTGTGCATCCAAACGGCGAATTCGAGAAAGAATTCGTTGCTTACTTACTTACATTTTTTTCATAATTTCTTAAATGAAGTTTCTGCAGTGTGTATCCAAGAGGTGACTTCAAGAAAGAGTTTTTTACTTACTTACATTTTTTTCATAATTTATTGAATGAAATTTCTGTATTGTGCATCCAAGAGGTGAAAACAATAAAGAGTTTGTTACTTACTTGCGATTTTTTCATAATTTCTTGAATGAAGTATCTGTATCGTGAATCCAAGAGGTGAAATCAATAAAGAGTTTGTTACTTACTTACAAATATTTTCATAATTTCTTGAATGAAATTTCCGTATTGTGTATCCACGAGGGGACTTCAAGAAAGAGATTGCTACTTACTTAGAATTTTTTCATAATTTCTTGAATGAAATTTCTGTATTGTGAATCCAAACGGTGAATTCAAGAAAGAGTTTGTTACTTACTTAGAATTTCGTCATAATTTCTTGAATGAAATGTATTTTTGGATTATACAGGAGGTGAATTCAGGAAAGAATTTGCTACTTGCGATTTTTTCATAATTTCTTGAATAAAATATCTGTATCGTGTATCCAAAAGGTGAATTCAAGAAAGAGTTTGTTACTTACTTACAATTTTTTCATAATTTCTTGAAGGAAATCTCTGCATCGTGTATTCAAGAGGTGAAAACAATAAAGAGTTTGTTACTTACTTAGAATTTTGTCATAATTTCTTGAATGAAATGTCTTTTTATTTATCCAGGAGGCGAATTCAAGAAGGAATTTGCTACTTAATTACAATTTTTTCATAATTACTTAAATGAAATTTCTGCATTGTGTATCCAAGAGGTGAATTTAAGAAAGAGTTTGTCACTTACTTAATTATAGTTTTTTCAAAAGGACTTATCCAACAACGGGTTATGATAAAGAATTTATTCATTCTAATACATAGATTTTGTCAATATTATCCGACGTATCCGACAAATGATATCGATAAAGAATGTTAATAAAGAATTTGTTCAATTTGATAGTTAAATTATGTCAGTATTATCAATCATACCTGTCAAAAAACATTGCTAAAGAATTTATTCACTCTGATACTTAGATTTTCTCAATTTTATCAAGCATATTCGACAAAGCATGTTGGTAAGGAATTTATTCACTCTGATACTTAGATTATGTGAATGTTATCTGATGTATCTGACAAAGAAGTTGATATAGAATTTATTCACTATGATACTTAGATTTGGTTAATGTTATCAAACGTATCTGTCAAAAGACTTTGATATAGAATTTATTCACTCTGAGGCCTAGATTTTCTCAATTGTATCTGATGTATCAGGCAAAGAAAGTTGATAAAGAATTTATCAACTTTATAGTTGATAAAGAATTTTTAATATTTGTATGTGTGCTTGAGACACAGAAGGGCTCCCCCAACCTCCCCCCCCCGCCCCCACATTTTTTTTATAATTTTTTTGCGGGCTTGAGACTCAGAAGGCCCCCCACCCTCCACCCAACTTTTTGGCTCCCCCCAAATAGATCATTTCAGATCAAGTTCTCCTCTTAATATTCCTCCTAAAACAATTTTATATCTTGAAGTACTCATCTTTCTCACCCCCAACAATACTTTACGACTTTTTTGCATATCCCAACATCAAGCAATACTTTTCAAAAGGCTTTATTATATCTTTTCTTAATGTCACTCCTAAACCAATTTTACAACTTGAAGTACTCATCTTTTTCACTCCCAACAATACTATACGGCTTTTTGCATACCCCAACACCAAGCAATACTTTTCAAAAGGCATTATTATATTTTTTCAGAACAAGTTCTTTACGTAATCTTCCTCCTAATTCAATTTTACAACTTGAAGTGCCCATCCTTTTCACCCACAACTTTACTTTATGGCTTTTTGAATACCCCAACACCAAGCAATACTTTTTAAAAGGCTTTATTATATTATTTCAGAAAAACTTCTTTTCTTAATATCCCTCTTAAACCAATTTTATATGTTGAAGTACTCATCCTTTTCACACACAACTCTACGACTTTTTGCATACCCCAACACCAAGAAATACTTTTCAAAAGGCTTTATTATATCTTTTCTTAATGTCACTCCTAAACCGATTTTACAACTTGAAGTACGGTTACTTTTCACCCACAACTTTACTTTACAGCTTTTTGAATACCCCAACACCAAGCAATACTTTTAAAAGGGTATTATTATATAATTTCAGAACAAGTTCTTTTCTTTTTATCCCTCTTAAACTTATTTTATAAGTTGAAGTACTCATCCTTTTCACACTCAACTCTACGACTTTTTACATACCCCAACACCAAGCAATACTTTTCAAAAGGCTTTTCAGAACAAAGTCTTTTCTTAACATCCCTCCTAAATCTATTTTACAACTTGAAGTGCGTATCCCTTTCACACACAACTCTACGACTTTTTGCATACCCAAACACCAAGCAATACTTTCAAAAGGCTTTATTATATTATACTTTTCTTAATGTCCCTCCTAAACCAATTTTATAAGTTAAAGTACGCATCCTTTTCACGCATAACTCTACTTTACCGCTTTTTGAATACCCCAACACCAAGCAATACTTTTCAAAAGGCTTTTTTATATTTTTCAGAACAAGTTCTTTACGTAATGACCCTCCTAAATCAATTTTACAAGTTCAAGTACTCATCCTTTTCACTCACAACTCTACTACTTTTTGCATACCCCAACACCAAGCAATACTTTTCAAAAGGCTTTTTTATATCTTTTCAGAACAAGTTCTCTACGTAATGTCCCTCCTAAACCAATTTTGTAAGTTGAAGTACTCATCCTTTTCACCCAAAACTTTACTTTACAGCTTTTTGCACACTCCAACACCAAGCAATACTCTTTAAAAGGCTTTTCAGAACAAGTTCTTTTCTTAATATCCTTCTTAAACCTATTTTACAAGTTGAATTACTCATCCTTTTCACCCACAACTTTACCTTACGGCCTTTTGCATACCCCAACACCAAGCAATACTTTTCAAAAGGCTTTATTTTACTATTTCATAACAAGTTCTTTTCTTAATATCCATCCTAAACCAATTTCACAAGTTAAAGTACTCATCCTTTTCACCCAAAGCTTTACATTACGACTTTTTGATTACCTCTACACAAAGCAATACTTTTCAAATGGCTTTATTATATCATTTCAGATCAAGTTCTTTCTTAATATTCCTCATATAGCCATTTTGAATGTTGAAGT
The DNA here is from genome assembly GCF_049724085.1 of Artemia sp. Qi Xiang Cuo. Lineage (NCBI taxonomy): Eukaryota > Metazoa > Arthropoda > Branchiopoda > Anostraca > Artemiidae > Artemia > Artemia sp. Qi Xiang Cuo. The sequence continues at coordinate 68,381,651 of NC_142803.1, read as the reverse complement.
ACTCATCCTTATCACCCACAACTTTACTTTACGACTTTTTGCACACCCCAACATCAAGCAATACTTTTTAAAAGACTTTGTTATATCATTTCAGAGCAAGGTTTTTTCTTAGTATCCTTTGTAAACCAATTTTACAAGTTGAAGTAATCACCTTTTCACCCACAACTTTACTTTACGACTTTTTTGCACACCACAAAATCAAGCAAGGTTCCACTTCTGTTCAGAGTTTTTCCCAAAGTCATTAAAAAAATTTAAAGCTCTGTTCTAAATTTTAGCTTAGAAGATAGGAAAAGTTATACTATGATTGTGAATATTTTCCACGAAGATAAAAAGTTCCATTTTAATTCTAATTTTATCTATGAGGAGAAATAAGTTACAGATCAATTCTATTTTTCCAGAGAATATAAAAATTTTCCGCTTCAGTTCAAATTTTTCTTATAGAGATGAAAAAATTTAAAGTACTGTTCCAAATTTTTCATAAAAGTTAGAAAAAGTTATGCTCTGATCGTGAAAAGTTAGCTCAATTCTGAATTTTACCAAAGAACTTACACTTCAATTCTAACTTCTCCAGATAAAATAAAAAGCTTCCACTTCAGTTCTTAATTCCCAAGACATAAAAAATTAGAGTTCTATTCTAAATTTTCCCGTAGAAAATAGAAAAAGTTATACCATAGTTGTAAATATTTTCCGTGAAGATTAAAAGTTCCAGTTATATTCTAAATTTTCTCAAGGAAGTGGGGGAAAGTTCAAGTTCTCTTCTGAACTTTCTCAATGAAAAAGAAATTAGTTACAGATCAATTCTATTTTTCCAAATAATATAAAAAGGTTCAGCTTTAGTTGTGATTTTTATCAAAGAGATGAAAAAATTAAAGTACTGTTCCAAGTTTTTCATAGAAGATACAAAAGGTTATACATTGATTGTGAAAAGTTAGCTCAATTCGGAATCACCATAGAACTTACAGATCAATTCCATTTTTTCAGGAAATAAAAAGGTTCCACTTCAGTTCTTAATTTCTCAAATGACATAAAAATTTAAAGTTCAGTTCTAAATTTATCCGTGGAAGATAGGAAAAGTTATACTATGATTGTGTATATTTTCCATGAAGATAAAAATTTCCACTTCAGTTTTGGTTTTTCTCAAAGAAATGAAAAATTTAAATTTCTGTTCTAAATTTTACCGTAGATACTTCGATTCTGAATTTTTCCTCCAAGAAGAGAAAAGGTTCTGCTTTAATTCTATATTTTCTTAAAGAAGTGAAGAAAAGTTCAAGTTCTCCTCTGAATATTTTCCCAAAGAAGAGAAAAGGTTACACTTTAAGTCTGGTTTTTCACAACGAAGTGAAGAAAAGTTCAAGTTCTCCTCTGAATTTTCTTAAAGAAAAGAAAAAAGTTATTGTCCAATTCTAATTTTCTCCAAAGAAAATAAGAAATCTCTGACCTTTCTAATAAACCTTCAAAGCGATGACATGCCAACGTATACTAAAATAATAGAAATATAACAAAGTAATGCATAAAATATTTTTATTGAATTAACAATATGTAGAATATTAACATAGAAGTATATTACATACATCATTATACACTATTAATATTATTGAGCCACTTTGAACATTTTGAATCAGTTCCATAAAATAAATTATTAGGTTCTCTCTTAATACTAGAGCTCCTTATTTCTCTTAGTTCAGAACCACTTGAATAATCATTATTCCATTTTGAGTCATATATAATTTTTACTGGAATGTCACAAACAGGTTCAATAGACATTCCATCCTTGGAATATTTTAATTAAATGACCATATTATGCTTACTAGTAATAATGTTCACTTATACTTTATTCTCTAATAATTTATCTTGACATTCAGTAATAATATTGGCTGCCAAAGCTCTTTTTATTTTGACTCTGATTTCTTTGTATATGATCACATTATTTTTACAGAGATAAAAGTTCTGGCACGTTGACAAGATATGATTTATGATGTTGGTGCAGCAGTATGCATGTATTCTATTTCCCTTTGCGTTCATTTGAATGCTAACACCGGAAAGATGACGATAAAATCTATCAACAGCTAACATGTTACCAGAACCATTAGCTAGAAGTTGTCCCTCTTCATCAACTATTATTTTTATGTTGGCATTCACAATGCAGAAATTTCATTTAAGAAATAATGAAAAAATTGTAAGTAAGTAGTAAATTCCTTCTTGAATTCTCGTCCTGGATAAATGAAAAAGACATTTCATTCAAGAAATTATGACAAAATTCTAAGTAAGTAACAAACTCTACCTTAAATTACCTCTTGGATACACAATACAGAATACAATACAGTAATTAGCAAACTCTTTCTTGAATTCGTGTCCTGGATAAATAAAAAAGACATTTCATTCAAGAAATTATGACAAAATTCTAAGTAAGTAACTAACTCTTTTTTAAACTCACCTCTTGGATACAAAATACAGAAATTTAATTATGGAAATTATGAAAAAAAATCGCAAGGAAGTAACAAACTCTTTTTTGAACTCACCTCTTGGATAAACAAAGCAGAAAGTTCATTTAAGAAATTATGAAAAAATTGTAAGTAACTAAGTAAGTAAGTAACAAATTCTTCCCTGAATTTTCCACCTGGATAAACAAAAAAGACATTTCATTCAAGAAATTATGACAAAATTTTAAGTAAGTAACAAACTCTTTCTTAAATTCACCGTTTGGATGTACAATATAAAAATTTAATTAAGGAAATTATGAGAAAATAATTGTGAGTAGTTAACAAACTGTTTCTTGAAGGCGTCTCTTGGATACACAATGTAGAACTTTCAACTAAGAAATTATGAAAAAATTGTAAGTAAGTATCAAATTCTTTCTTGAATTCGCCTGATTGATAAACAAAAAAAGACATTTCATTCAAGAAATTATGACAAAATTCTAAGTAAGTAACAAACTTTTTATTGCTTTCACGTCTTAGATACACGATGCAGAAATTTTATTCAAGATATTATGAAAAAATTCTAAGTAAGTAACAATCTCTTTCTTGAAGTCGCCTCCTGGATACACAATACGGAAATTTCATTCAAGAAATTATTAAAATATTGGTAAGTAAGTAACAAACTCTTTATTGATTTCACCTCTTGGATACACAATACAGATACTTCATTCAAGAAATTATGAAAAAATCGCAAGTAAGTAACAAACTCCTTATTGTTTTCTCCTCTTGGATATATAATACGGAAATTTCATTCTATAAATTATTTAGAAAATTGTAAGTAAGTAACAAACTCTTTCCTGAAGTCACCTCTTGGATACACAATGCAGAAACTTCATTTAAGAAATTATGAAAAAATTGTAAGTAAGTAAGTAACAAATTCTTTCTTGAATTCGTGTCTTGGATAAACAAAAAGACATTTCATTCAAGAAATTATGACAAAATTCTAAGTAAGTAACAAACTCTTTCTTGAATTTGCCATTTAGATGCACAATACAGATATTTGATTCAGGAAATTATGAAAATAATTGTAAACAAACTCTTCCTTGAACTCGCTCTCTGGACAGACAGTACAGCAATTTCACTCAAGAAATTATGAGGAATTGTAAGTAAGTTACAAACTCTTTCTTAAAATCTCCTTCTGGATACACAATACAGATATTTCATTCAAGAAATCATAAACAAAATGTAAGTAAGCAACAAACTCTTTCTTGAATACACCTCTTGGATACACAATACGGATATTTCATTCAAGAAATTATGAAAAAATTGCAAGTAAGCAACAAACTCTTTCTTGAATTATATATATATATATATATATATATATATATATATATATATATATATATATATATATATATATATATATAAGTAGTAGGAACGACGTAATGACTCCGGATTACACTGCGTGCTGCCATCTACAATTGAGTCTAACACCGAACGGACATAATTTATTCAAGGATTATTGATCGAGTCTAATGGGGTCAACGGCCCCCCTTTTCAAGGTCAATTGATTTGTTGTTGTTCGTCTAGATGTAATGACTCCTGGGTGAAGTTTGCACATGCGCATTAACGGGGATGAGATGTATTAATCTAGGACTCAAGGGGGAAGTGGATTTCTGAGAACTTGATTTACATAATCGAGGGGGAAATGGATTTCTGAGAAATTGATTGCATAATCGAAAGAGAAGTGGATTTCTGAGAAAATGATTGCGTAATGGACTAGGACAAGAGGGGAACTAAATTTCCGAGAAATTGATTTACATAATCGAAGGGGAAGTAGATTTCTGAGAAATTGATTTGCATAACCAGGGGGAATTATTGATTCACGAAAGGGGAATTTATTTCTTGCTTCTAAGGGGAATTATTGATCCATGAAAAGCGAATTTATTTGTTGTTTCAAAGGGGAATTATTGATCCACTAACGGAATTAGAAATGACATCTCTTGTTTCCTAGGAATTATACGGGACTCTAAAGAGATAGAAGTTCTATTTTTAAATATGGGTTCTCTGGTCCTTAGACTTAGTGATAAATCCTTTAATATTCTATCGAAGCCATTGGAATTAGAAGTGACATCACTTGTTTCTTAGGAATTATACGGGACTCTAAAGAGATAGAAATTCTATTTTTAATGGCTTCTCTGATCTTTAGGTCAGAGAGATAAATTGATATTCTATCGAAGCCATAATAGTGTAGCTAGGAACACCTTCGAGATGAAGAGATTAACGTGGGAAAGGGTTTCATGGGAATTTCAAATGTGACAGCGCAGGGATGCCGAAAAAAGGAACACGCAGAAATTATGTTTTGAGATTATTTGGGCGAAACCGTTTGAGACATTTTAAAAGATGATTTAGGCGAAACAGTTTGAGGCATTTTAGAAGGTGATTTGGGCGAAACAGTTTGAGACATTTTAGAAGATGATTTTAGAGGATGATTTAGAAGATGATTTGGGGTGAAACTCTGTGGTCGTTATAATACACAAGTTCCATTTGAACAGTGCTGTGAGGTCTCCTACCCCAACCCCAAAAGGCCCTATCCCCCCGGGCCCCCAAATGGGCCCCTCCCCCAACTCCCCTCGGGGCCCCTGAACTCCCAAAGGGCCCCCCCGAGCCCCCAAAGGGCCCCCAGGCCCCAAAATGCACCACGGCACCCCAAATGCCCCGGGGCTCCAAAGGCCTCCTCTGGCCCCCCACCTCGTCCAGAGCCCCCAAAGAGCCCCCGTCTCCCCCGGGCCCCCTCCACCATCCTACTATCCCCTCCTCTCCTCCCTCTCCCCCAAGGTTGGTGTTTACAAGTCCAAATGTTTGTTTTGTTGGTTTGTATATCTAAAGTGCCTGTCTTTCTCTGTTTGTATGTCTGAATCTATTTGTTTGAATGTCTGGGTTGATGTTTGCAACTCGAAGAATTTGTCTTTGTTGGTTTGAATGTCTAAAGTGCCTGTCTTTCTCTGTTTGTATGTCTGAATCAATTTGTTTGCATGTCTAGGTTGGTGTTTGCAAGTCCAAGATTTTGTCTTTGTTGGTTTGTATATCTAAAGTGCCTGTCTTTCTCTGTTTGTTTGTCTGAATCTATTTGTTTATATGTCTGGGTTGGTGTTTGCAAGTCCAAAATTTGTCTATGCTGGTTTGAATGTCTAAAGTGTATGTCTTTCTCTGTTTGTATGTCATAATCTATTTGTTTGCATGTCTGGGTTGGTGTTTGCAAATCAAAGAATTTGTCTTTGATGGTTTGAATGTCTAAAGTGTCTGCCTCTCTCTGTTTGTATATCTGAATCTATTTGTTTGCATGTCTAGCTTGATGTTTGAAAGTCCAAGAATTTGTCATTGTTGGTTTGAATGTCTAAATTGACTGTCTTTCTTTGTTTTTATGTCTGAACCTATTGCTTTGCAAGTCAGAGTTGATGTTTGCAATGCAAAGAATTTGTATTTGTTGGTTTGAATATCCAAAGTGCCTGTGTTTATCTGTTTGTATGCCTGAATCTGTTTGTTTGGATGTCTGGGTTGGTGTTGGCAAGTCCAAAAATTTGTCGTTGTTGATTTGAATGCCAAAAGTGCCTGTCTTTCTATGTTTGTGTATATGAATATATTTGTTTGCATATCTGGCTTGATGTTTGCAATTCCAAGAATTTGTCTTTGCTGGTTCGAATGTCTAAAGTGTATTTCTTTCTCTGTTTGTATGACTGAATCTTTTTGTTTACATGTCTGGGTTAATGTTTGCAAGTCCAAAAATTTGTCTTTGTTGGTTTGAATGTCTAAAGTACCTGTGTTTCTCTGTTTGTATGTCTGAATCTATTAGTTTGCATCTCTGGGTTTGGTGTTTGCAAGTCCAAGAATTTGTCTTTGTTGGTTTGAATGTCTAAAGTGCCTGTGTTTCTCTGTTTGTATGTCTGAATCTATTTGTTTGGATGTCTGGGTTGGCGTTGGCAAGTCCAAAGAATTACTCGTTGTTGATTTGAATGTCTAAAGAGTCTGTCTTTCTCTGTATGTATGTCTGAATCTATTTGTTTGCATGTCTGGGTCTGTGTTTGCAAGTCCAAGAATTTGTCCTTGTTGGTTTGAATGTCTAAAGTGTCTGCCTTTCTCTGTTTTTATGTCTGAATCTATTTGTTTACATGTCTGGGTTGGTGTTTGCAAGTCTATGAATTTGTCCTTGTTGGTTTGAATGTCTAAATTGCATGTCTTTCTCTGTTTGTATGTCTGAACCTATTTTTTTCTATGTCTAGATTGGTGTTTGCAAGTCTAAAAATTTGTCTATGCTGGTTTGAATGTCTAAAGTGTATGTCTTTCTCTCTTTGTATGTCTGAATCTATTTGTTTGTATGTCTGGGTTGGTGTTTGCAAGTCCGAGAATTTGTCTTTGTTGGTTTGAATGTCTAAAGTACATGTCTTTCTCTGTTTATTTGTTTACATGTCTGAGTTGGTGTTTGCAAGTCCAAGAATTTGTCTTTGTTGGTTTGAATGTCTAAATTGCATGTCTTTCTCCGATAGAATTTTTGAATTTATTTGTTTGCATGTGTTTGTTGATGTTTGAATGTCAAACCATTTTTATTTCTTGTGTTGAGTGCCTAAAGTACCTATCTTTCTCTGTGTGTATGTCTGAATCTGTTTGTTTGTATGTCTGAGTTGGTGTTTGCAAGTACAAGAATATGTCGTTGTTGATTTGAATATCTAAAGTGTCTGGGTTTCTCTGTGCGTATGTCTGAATCTATTTGTTTGCATGTCTGGGTTGGTGTTTGCAAGTCCAAGAATTTGTCTTTGTTGTTTTTAATGTCTAAAGTGTCTGCCTTTCTCTGTTTGTATGTCTGAATCTATTTGTTTGCATATCTGGGTTGGTTTTTGCCAGTCCAAGAATTTGTCTTTGTTGGTTTGAATGTCTAAAGTGTATGTCTTTCTCTGTTTATATGTCTGAATCTATATATATTACAATTTTTTCGTTATGATAAAAAGTTTTCTGTTCGAACCAGCAAGTTTTCTACCAAAGATATCAATTTTTTTCTTAGAACTAACAATTTTTTGATTGTTATAACAACTTTTCTGTCACAAGTAGCGAGTTTTGCTTGTCACTAACAAATTTTCTCATCAAAGTAACAATATTTTATCTTAAAGCTAACATACTTTTACCAAACACACACAAATTTCTCTTAGAAATAATATTTTCATCAGTGATAACACTTTTTCTGTTTGAACTAGCAAGTTTTCTACCAAAGATACCCAATTTTTTCTTAGAAGTAACAATTTTCTAATTGTGATAACAACTTTTCTTTCACAAGTAGCAAGATTTGCTTAACACTAACCAATTTTCTCATCAAAATAACAATATTTTATCTTAAAACTAACATATCTTTAATAATAATATTTTATATACTAACATATCTTTAATAATATGCTAACATATCTTTAATAATAATAATAATATCTTTAGAAATAATATTTTCATCAGTGATAACACTTTTTCTGTTCGAACTAGCAAGTTTTCTACTTAAGATACCAAATTTTTTCTTAGAAGTAAAAATTTTTGATTGTGATAACAACTTTTCTGGCAGAAGTAGCAAATTATACTTAACACTAACAAACCTTCTCTTCAAAGTAACTATATTTTACCTTAAAACTAACATAATTTCACTGAACACGCACAATTTTCTCTTAGAAATAATATTTTTCATCAATGATAACACTTTTTCAGTTTGAACTAGCAAGTTTTGCTTCACACTAACAAATTTTTCTGTCAAAGTACTTTTTTCTTAGAAGTAACAATTTTTTCGTTATAATAAAAAGCTTTCTGTTTGAACTAGCAAGTATTCTGTCAAATATACAAAATTTTTTCTTAGAAGTAACATTTTTTGTTTGTGATAACAACTTTTCTGTCAGAAGTAGCAAGTTCTACGTACCAGTAACAAACCTTCTCATCAAAGTAACATCATTTTACCTTAAAACTAACATACTTTTACTGAACACACACAAATTTTTCTTAGAAATAATATGTTCATCAGTGATATCACGGTTTCTGTTCGAACTAGCAAGTTTTCTTCCAAAGATACCAAATTGTTTCTTAGAAGTAACAATTTTTTGATTGTGATAACAACTTTTCTGTCAGAAGTAGCAAGTTTTACTTAACACACACAATTTTCTCTTAGAAATAATATTTTTCATCAGTGATAACACTTTTTCTATTCGAACTAGCAAGTATTCTGTCAAATATACCAAATTTTTTCTTAGAAGTAACATTTTTTCGATTGTGATAACAACTTATCTGTCAGAAGTAGCAAGTTTTGATTAACACTAACCAACCTTCTCTTCAAAGTAACAACAATATTCCTTAATGATACCAAATTCTTTCTTAAGACCAACAGATTTTCTCTTTCAATCCTCAAATTTTCCATTGTACTAACATACTTTGACTTAAACACTAAAATTTCTGTAAAAAATAACACTTTTTTTGAGCGAAGGCACGTTTTCTTCTTGACGTAACAAGGTTTCTGTCAAAGATACTTTTTTTTCTAAGAATTAAAAATTTTTCCGTTATGATAACAAGTTTTCTGTTCGAACTAGCAAGTTTTCTGCCAAAGATACCAAATTTTTTCGTAGAAGTAACAATTTTTCTATTGTGATAACAACTTTTCTGTCAGAAGTAGCAAGTTTTACTTAACACACACAATTTCCTCTTAGAAATAATATTTTCATCAGTGATTACACTTTTTCTGTTCGAACTAGCAAGTTTTCTGTCAAATATACCAAATTTTTTCTTAGAAGTAACAATTTTTTGATTGTGATAATAACTTTTCTGTCTAAAGTAGCAAGTTTTGATTAACACTAACAAACCTTCTCTTCAAAGTAATAACATTCTTCCTGAATGCTACCAAATGTTTACTTAACACTAACAGATTTTCTCTTCGAATCATCAACTTTTCCATAATATCAACATACTTTTACTTAAACACTCAAATTTCTCTTAGAAATAACACTTTTCGTCATTGATAACACGTTTTCTGATTGAAGTAGCAAGTCTTCTGTCAAAGATACTTTTTTTCTTAGAAGTAACAATTTTTTCGTTATGATAACAAGTTATCTGTTCGAACTAGCAAGTTTTTTGCCGAAGATACCAAATTTTTTCGTAGAAGTAACAATTTTTGATTGTGATAACAACTTTTCTGTCAGGAGTAGCAAGTTTTGCTTAACACAAACAAACTTTCTCATCAAAGTAACAACATTCTTCTTTAATACTATCAAATGTTTACTTAACACACACAATTTTCTCTTAGAAATAATATTTTTCATCAGTAATATCACACTTTCTGTTCGAACTAGCAAGTTTTCAACCAAAGATACCAAATTTTTTCTTAGAAGTAACAATTTTTTGATTGTGATAACAACTTTTCTGTCAGAAGTAGCAAGTTTTACTTAACACACACAATTTTCACTTAGAAATAATATTTTTCATCAGTGATAACAAGTTTTCTGTTCGAACTAGCAAATTTTCTACCAAAGATACCAAATTTTTTCTTAGAAGTAACAATTTTCTTATTGTAATAACAACTTTTCAGTCAGAACTAGCAAGTTTTGCTTAACACTAACAAATTTTCTCATCAAAGTAACAACATTTTACCTTAATACTACCAATGTTTCTATATTTATTTAATATGATATATGATACGTTATAAATATTAACATGTCAATTTTTAAATAGTTATATTTTATTCTAAGAAGAAATGCGACATTCCTTTCGCCCCTTCATTAAGTGCCCAGGAATTACAAGTAATCATAGCAACAGGTCTGGCATAGCTAACCACACAGCTTCCTCCTATATTATTTTACATACCTTGTTCTCTATTTTCTAGACTCTGTCTTCTTAAAAATTTCTAATTTTTACTTCTCTAAAAAACAGCTAAGAAAGCTATATGTGCTTCTTTTACTCTTTAGCTATGAACTAGGATTCGTTTTTTTTATATTGATAATATTAGCCAATCTTCGAATCCTTTTAAGCCTTTTAGCAGTTTTTCTAAATCTTCCTCGCAAAATAAATATTCCTTCACTTCCAAAGTGTGACAAACTTTTTCATTCTCTTCATTATTTCATTCTTTTTCATTCTCGTCTATTTCATTTCCTGTAACTTTATCATGTTTTCGTCCATCTCAATAGTTCTGTCCATTTCTCATCAATTGTTTCTTTATTTTTCTGATCTTACCTATACCTATATTTGTAGCTTAGTTTTTTTTCACTAATTTTTATTTAATATGTTTTTAGAATTTTAGTTGCTTTGGGTCGTACTTCCCTCTTTAGTAGGTTGCACCTATTACTCCAATTCGTGGCGTAAATTCATCAAAATACTAGAGGGGGTGAGGTTGGAGCCAATTTCACCAAATCAAACAAAAATGACAATGAAAACAAAAATGAGCCATATAGTACCGTAGAGGTAAAAATATTGAAAAAAAATTGACCCGTTTCTGTTGATTCTTGAATTATGGTGGCTTATCATAACTTGGACAAGATTTTTGAAGAAATTAAATTTCAGCTGGGGGCGGGGGTAACTAGGGTCTGGGGAACAGATTGATGTCTGGGTGGGGGTAGTTTCTCTCCCTTCCCCATAGAAAATTACGCCTGACTCGGACCATGATAGGCATAAAAATAATGTAAACTAACAAAAAAAACTTTGAATATAGCCTAAATCTTTATCAAAGAGTTCAGGGATGAGGTTAACCCAGAAATCACTGATAATCCCCCCAAAAATACAAACCTATCTGAATTTGACTAAGTAAGAATTTTAGGTACTTGTTTAGAATACGGCAAGCACGCGAGAATTGTATTGTTAAGATTAGATAGGTATTACCCGGTAATTCATTAAACAAAGGTATTGTCACTCCGAGAACTATATTTAAACTTTAGTTTTTTAGGGGCTAGGGGGAAGAAAAGGTACCAAGGTTTGGTTAGTTTACGTATTCAGTATGTGCTATGCTTTATCCCCACTCAAACCCCCCTCCCCCCTAATGTGCAAATATATAAACCAAAGTTGTTTCTGAATTATTATATTTGTATCCTATTTTGTTTTATTTCATTAGCGTTAACGAGGCTTCACTTCTCGCGTGCTTACCAGTTTCTAAACAAGTACCCAATTTTGTTACTGATGTGTTTAGTTCAGAAAAGGCAAAAATGATATGGTTACCATTAACTATTTTTTACTACAAGAATTGCAAATTTCCAAGAACTGAATCAGTGGTGTTGATTCACAAAATATATGGGGAACAAGGATTGTAGGGGGGGAGCAAAAACAATAGTTAGTCATGATAAAGTAGAAAATAACTATGAAACAGAAACGAGAAGGTGTTTTCAAAGTATAGGGGGGTAATTGTCCCTACCTATCCAATAAGTGGTAACCCTACAATTGACACCCACTTAATCTACACAAGTTACAAGAATGATTAATACTCACGGTTCTACAATACAACCAACAGCTAGCAACCCAACTAAAAAACATATTAACCATATTTCCTCAAGAGTATATATTATTCTGAGATAAGATTCTTGTGCAACTAAGAGCCTGTTGATATTCTATTGGGTTTTCCACTAATAGAAAATACCAAGGAAGTTTTGAATCTGATTTTAAGGTTAGCAAACCACAAAAAAGGTCAATTTCATTGTTTATACACATAGATGCCAACTAAAAAAAATACAATTTGCAACCCTGACCATAAAGGAGAAGTTGCCAACATTAAACTCGAATACCTCTAATCGAATGTTAAAGCAAGGGGTAGAATTTTAGGACCGCCTCCTTCCCCAAATAATAAAAGAAATCGGAGGGAGCAATCTAGTGTTACCTAAGTAAATAGCCAGGTCCTTGTAATGTGTTATCATTTCCTGGCCACTTCGCATAGAGGGAGTAAGTACAAGGCCGTATCCAGGGGGTATAGAGTTTGAACTCCCAGCGTTCACCCCAAAATGCTTGTCTGACACTTAAAATGTAAGAAAAACCAATATAAACAAATTTTTGATGTGATTTTTATGTTTTTTGTCCCCCCCCCCTCTCGAAAGAACATCATTTACTACCCTCCCCCCCCCTCAAAATGAAAATTTTTGGATTAGACCCTGGGTGAGAGTATGAGCTTTAAAAGGGACTCTCTCGATTTGAAATTGAAAGCTCCAGGGTTATTTTTAGGATTTAGGAGTGACTAGAAGGCAACTGACCCCTTGTCGTGCCCTTTTTTAAAACAAACCATAATCCTTACGACCCCCAATCAAAATCCGGGGATAACCATTTTGTTAAAAATCGTCAACAGGTTCAGGACATTTTCGTCCCGGAATGGCAGGAGCCCCTTTTCAGCCCTTTAGTCAAGTTTATGGAAGGGTTGGCTATAGAAACTTGAAAAGTGCTTCTTTTTAGAGGGTCAAAAATGAATGGAGGGTAGCCCCGTTTTAAGTCAAATTTTGAAGTCAACTTAGCCCTAAAAATAGCCATAAAATTCCTTCAATATAATTCCCAAACTGTTCCCGAAACATGCCAGATGCACTATTTTGATAATATGGATGCACATAGCTGCTTTCTGTTTGCATTGCTACTTCACTAGAGAACTTTTAGGAGATGGGTGACCTGACCTAATCCTTAGAGCCTTCTCATCTTTCTCCTCCTCCAAGTCAGCGAATCATGGAGGTCGAATCATATCCTCAACATTGCCGGAAATTTCCATTTTGATCCTCATACCGTTCTGAGGATTGTGCACCAGCATGTATACAGTTTTGATAACATGGCAATATATCGTTTTTTTTATTTAGCTTTTCATCTGTTTTGTTTATTTTTTGTTATTTAACTATTTAATTTTTAGTAAAATGAAGGTCCCATAATGGCTCATGCTAGAAAACATTTAGGATAATCGGAGAAAAGAAAAGAATTCCACCAAATTCAAAACCGAGGTCCTCTCCACTCCTACTAACACTCTCTGAAAGTTCAAATCTGATACCCTAAGCGATTCTGAACCTATTGCGGTATTGATATTTGGTAAGCTCTTACTATATTGTGCGTTATTATTTATCTCGCTACTGCAGCATAAAAGTTCAAGTTCCCACAGAAAATTACAGTGCAAAAATGTTTAGGTTTATTTGCTCATTCAACGAAAAATTGTTCTTAACAATTTTTAAGGGAGCCTTTAGATGCAACTTTGACATCTCATCACCATCCAAACTTATTAAAATTGGAAATTTCCAGGACTTCCTTCTAGCTAAGTTACCTATTATGGGCTGCCTCTCCAAAGTAGTATAATATTTGTAGGCATGAATATATAATGAGTTGAAGGTAAAAGGCTTATGATTTACTGCGAGTATTTTGACTCATGTTGACAGAATAAACATCGCCAAATGTGGAAAACCATGCTATGACCAAGATGGACCAAGGATTGTACAAAGCCTTTATTTATACTGGAGTTACTAGGGATTTCTTCTTGTCTGGTTTTAAGGCCGCTTCAGCGCTTCGCGTAGACTTGGTCCTGTAATGGTCCCTGCCCTATAATTATTCACTGTCCTGTAATGGTGTTGGACCCATTGCTTTTCCTGAGGTCTTACTTATTTCAATGATTTGAACAACACGAAAATTGCAACTTGGAATGTTAGAACGTTTAAATAACTATCGTACTGCTGTCTTGACTGACAAACTCTGGAGTTTTGAACTGGACTTGTTAGTAGTTTCAGAAAATCATATTCTTTGGGTAGGAAACGTGAAATAAGCGAATATAGAATTTTTTTATGCAGACAGGAAGGATAGGATGCTTAGGCAGGGGGTTTGGCTCGTAATGAATAAGCAAGCTGCTAATCCTTGCTTAGGTTCCAAAGGTATTAATAGCAGAATTCTAATTACTCATTTTACGACTATAAAAGTGTAGGGTATCAGTTTTAATAGTATATGCCCCTATACATCAGACAGATGGAGATAGTAGTGACTCAGATGAATTTTATTCACAGCTACGGGAGCAATTAGAGAGGATCTCAGATAGAAATTTGGAATTCTTATTAGGGAATTTTAATCCCAGGTTGGTATAAATAGTGATAGATGGTGTTCTAGTCTAGGTAAATTTGGTGTATGAAAATAAAATAGTAACGGTTATGGACTGCTGTGATTTTGTAGGTATTAAATTAAAAAAAAAATTCCGAAAATAAGTTTTTCAAAGAAAAGTAAAGGCCGCTTTAAAATTAAGCTTAGCAGAAACAAACACCAGGGTTGAGGGTCAGAGAAGTGACTCTGTGAGCTCAGCAGACTTGACCCAGGTCTAAATGGGTACCTTGAGGTATCTGGGGAAGGTAAACAGGAAGGGTGTGCAAAAGTACAGGATTGTTGGCCCCCAGCACCCCATTGCACTTCCTGCCTGAAGGGCCAAGAAACGGAGATTAGCATCGCTGGTTGGGACTGTAAAGTCCAGTGCCGTATTCTTTACCCTTTATCTTTGTTTGCCTGTAATGGTTTGGGACCCATCACTTTTCCAGAGGTCATATTGATTTCAATGATTTGATTATCATGAAAATTGTAACTTGGAATATTAGAACGTTAAAATAACTATCGTACTGCTCTTTTGACTGACAAACTACGGAGTTTTTAACTGGACTTGTTAGTAGTTTCAGAAAATCATATCCCATGAGTAGAAACGTGAAATAAGCGAATATGGAATTTATTTATTCTGACAGGAATTAAAGGATGCTTAGGCAAGGAGTTTGGCTCATAATGAATAAGCAAACTGCTAAATCTTGGATAGGTTCCAAAGGTATTAATAGCAGAGTGCTAATCACTCATTTTACGACTTAAAAAGTGCAGGGTATCAGTTTTAATAGTATATGCCCCTGTAGATCAGACAAATGGAGATGTTAAAGACTCAGATGAATTCTACTCACAGCTAAAGAAAGGGGATCCCAGGTAGAAATTTGGTATTTTTACTAGAGGATTTTAATCCCAGGTTGGTAGAAATAGTGATAGATGGTGTCCAAGCTTGGTAAATTTGGTGTACGAAAATAAAATAGTAACGGTTATATACTGCTGTGATTTTGTAGGTATCATAGGCAGCGCGCCAGCGCTGCCTTAGTAAAGAACAATGTGGGCACAATGTATTTTTTTTTTTTCTCCATATCCGTGCACTTCGTATCGAAGAAGTTGTCGTAGAGACTTCGAAAAGGGCTCATTCGATTGCAATTTCGAGTGGCTATTGCCCTTTTTAATGTTTAAAAGTGATTGGAGGGCAAATAGCCACCCCACCCCCATACCATTCTGCCCCCCAAACACCTCCAATCATAATTTTGAGGTAGCCATTTTGTTAAGCGTAGTTGATTTTCAAATAGAAAATATATTTTTGAGGATGACACTCCCCCACAACCCTCGGGACAAGGGTTTTAAGTTATGCCCTGGGGGCAAATAAGGTTTTTATAGAAGGCGTTGTCGTAGAAACTTCAAAAAAGGCTCATCCGATTGGAAACTCAAAGGGCTAGTGCCCTTTATAATAGTTGAAAGTGATTGGAGGGCAACTAGCCCCCTCTCCACAACCATCATTCCCCCAAGCACATCCAATCAAAATTTTGAGATAGTCATTTTGTTCAGCGTAGTTGATTTTCAGAAAGAAAATATATTTTTGAGGAGGGCAATCCCCCACAACCCTCAAAGCAAGGGTTTTAAGTTATGCCCTGGGGGCATATAAGGTTTTTACAGAAGGCGTTGTTGTAGAAACTTCAAAAAAGGCTCATTCGATTGATAGTTCAAACGGCTTGTGGCCAGTTTAATAGTCGAAAGTGATTGGAGGGCATCTACCCCCCCCCCGCGCCCATCATTCCCCTAAACACATCCAATCAAAATTTTGAGATAGCCACTTTGTTCAGAGTAGTTGATTTCCAGATAGATAATATGTTTTGAGGAGGACACTCACCTCTCCCTTGGGGCAAGAGTTTTAAGTTATGCCCTGGGGGCATATAAGGTTTTTATAGAAGGCGTTTTCGTAGAAACTTCAATAAAGGCTCATTCGATTGGAAGTTCAAAGGGCTAGTGCCCTTTTTAATAGTTGAAAGTGATTGAGGGTAACTAGCCCCCCCCCCTACGCCCATCATTCCCCCAAACACATCCAATCAAAATTTTGAGATAGCCATTCTGTATAGCGGAGTTGATTACCAGATAGAAAATATATTTTTGAGGACACTTTCCCACAACCCTCGGGGCAAGGGTTATAAGCTATGCCCTGGGGGAATATAAGATTTTATAGAAGGCGTCATAGAAACTTCAAAAAAGGCTCATTTGATTGCAAATTCAAAGGGCTAGTGCCCTTTTTAATATTTGAAAGTGATTGGAGAGTAGCTAGCCCCCCTCTCATGCCCACCTTTTCCTCAAAAAAATCCAATCAAGATTTTGAGATAGCCATTTTGTTCAACGTAGTTAAAAGTTCCGGAATTTAGGTCTTTGAGGATGACAACCCCATCACAACCCTCAGGACAAGGACTGTCTTGGAAATTAAAGGGCTAGTGCCCTTTTTAATGGTCGAAAATGATTGGAGGGCAACTAGCCCCCCCCCCTTCCCCGCCCATCATTCCCCCAAACACATCCAATAAAAATTTTGAGATAGCCATTTTTTTCAGTGTAGTTGATTTCCAGATGGAAAATGTATTTTTGAGGAGGATACTCCCCCACAACCCTCAGGGCAAGGGTTTTAAGTTATGCCCTGGGGGCAAATACAGTTTTATAGAAAGCGTTGTCAAAGAAACTTCAAAAAGGGCTCATTTGATTAGAAATGGATTTTTGTAACACCCATCACCCCTATGACTATCCAACGGTCTTTTTAAAGACCATCAAATCTATAAACACTTCGTAACCATAGACATATGAATCTTTTGTGCGCCTTGACAGAAAACAAAACATCACATTGTACTAGTCTGCAGTAGTTTTTTTTCTGAAAGTTTTTTTTTTCATGAATTTCAGTGTATTTATCCGTAAAACTATCGCATGATTCTAAAAGACACAATTTTCTAGACACATAAAAAAGGTGCTTTATTGAAATATTGGATTTATATATAAATCTACATATTCTATCGTTTTTATGATTATGACATCATCATCATCATCAACTGATGATGATCTCTCTATGGTGATGTCATCTTCTTTCCGTCCTTTAGTGGGCGGGGGAAGAAACTTCATAGTATCATCATCGACAAGCATATCCTCAACCATTTGTCTTTTAGTGGGTGGGGGGTGAAAGTTTACGGTAGTTTCATCCTCCGCCAGTTATACTGTTTCTGGAGTTTCAACATTATCCCCCCGGTCTACTGAAATCTCTACATTGGATAATGCCATCTCCTCCTCTTCAGTTAATACCATACCCCTCCACAGACTACCATCAAAGATCGATTGTGCCTCCTGAAACTTAGAAATAAAATATGTGGATCATGCTAGTAAAGTTAAATGAATCTAAATCGACAAAAATAAACTCTGTATGTTTTAAGTTCTAATGTCGCTTCTTACTTTCAGTTAAAAAACATTTTATTTTTTGTTTGTTTTTTCAATTCGAAAAAAGAGCAGACCAGAATATGGGTCATAAATTTTTTACACCACTCACTGCAATAAAAAAGAAACAACTTTTTTTTAAGTGAAAGTAAGGAGCAACATTAACTTAAAAGATCATTGTGTTTCAGAAGTCAGTTAAAAAATATGTTTTTTTTTAATTCGAAAAAGGGCAGACCAGAATACGGACCGTAACTTTTCACACCACTTACTACAGTAAAAGAAAAGAATTTTTTTTTAATAAAATCTACGCCAATTCTTCTCATCAAAAGATCATTTAATAGCTGCTTCTAAAATGAATTAAATAAAAAAGAAACAATTTTTTCTTTATTTCAACTGAAAGTAGTCCCCATAGCGTAAAGAGCTGTGTGTCGGGGAGAGGGCAGCCCACATTTTTATCACGATTTTGAATTATTTTTGTTAAGAGTGTCGTTTTACCGGACATTAATGGTCCGCAAAGAAACGATCTAAATGGAGTTTTAAATTGGTACATAGTCCCCCATGCATCGATGTCAAAACACAACTGACTGTAGATTGCATTCAAGTAATAAAAGGGTACTCCTTCTACAGTTTTAAGTTATTAATCAGTGAAATTTTCTTTTTCAGCTTAATAGAAGTGTCACATCACCATAAAAAAATAATAGAATAAAAAAATGACATAATTTCTCTTTCATATACCAGGTTACACTTGAAGCATCATATTAAACACATACATACATACACATACGTGTGTGAGATTGCCCCTTACTTACAGGGCTAATAAATTTGGTAGCGTGATACAAACTGAGGCGTTGGGTAAGAGACTAGTACTCAGAATTCACTAGCAACTGATTTTATTTACAAAAGAAGATAAAAAGAAAAATATTCTAATTCTGTTTATGTTGAATATTTCCAAACCTCTTCTAGGTCTAAGGTCTAATGATAAACTTTTTCAAATCCACCATGTTTACCGAAAAGAAAAAGATTAAGTTAGTCCTAAGCTAACGAATGTTTCTACTTAAGAGGGTTACAACTTGAACAGCTAGTCAAGGCTTGAGTTCCGGGTTATTAAAATCCTTTAGTTCAAGCTATTTTTGAGCTAAGCTAAGAACAACCGTACTTGCTTTTAATTCAAATTTTCATTAACCAAAACCAAGAGATTCTCTTATTATTTCTTGAAAAGGCTGTGAATTGTTTGGACCTTTATTAAGCTTTAACTTTAGCAGGGAAAGCTTAATTGAAAATATCTGGACATAAGGGTTTGGAAATTCTTACGCTGATAATATTGTTCCACTTTACCCTAACCTACCTGTTTAATCATTAAGGTCACCTTTGTACAAATATGCAAAACGGGTCAACGAAATAAAAGGATTATTAAAAAGAGAACGATGTTCTTCTTCGTATAAACGTCTGAAGATGGCACAAAGGGGGGTGGTGTTAATTAATGTTATTGTCCGATAATTCGAATTTTCGGAGATAAGGTCTTTATAAAGTCACGCTCCTTTTTTAGGGACTCGCATGTGAATAAGAAAATCGCAACTTGTTCTCTTTACTATCTTTTCTTGGTTAAGGCTCCTTTTCTGCTTGGATCCTCGCATATTCAAAGTTTGAATTTCCGGGAATAAATCTAATGTGACTTATTAGGCCCTTAAAAATGATGTTTTGTCCAAATGGCTCAAGCCTTGTCTAGGTGAAATATATTAACTGTAAAACTAATCAACAAATGAATAAAACCTAACAAGAGTCTTAAGATATTTCCGCCTCTAATCAATTTTAATTAGATTACGCATCCTTTTATTAATCACAAAGGACCTCAGGAATACATCACTATTAGTTAGATTCAAAACCCTCTATAAATCTATTGGCAACCCTCAAAGGGGAATTTTTGCCCTAAATACAGTTTATAAGGCTTAAATGTAAGTATTAAATTAATTCAAAGTAGAATCTTAATTTAGTCCAAGCGACAGAAATCTCTCTGAAGTTTGTTACTTTATTTTAGAGTTATTCTCAAAGGAAATTCATGCAGGATAGTAGTAGCTTTTCATCCTAATTCATAAAAAAAACACTTACTCATATTCCTTAGTTCCGAGGCAGAACTACCCCGATTTGTCTCTCCTCCTTCAGTTATATTTCCTTTTGCTACTTGATCCGTTTAGTGACCTTCCCTCCCTCCTAGCCAATCAACCACCTTCTGTTAAAAGTAGTTTCTTTTCCAGTCTTTCAAGGCCTTGCAAAACTGGTCGAAAGTAGCTCTTAACATATCATGGGTTCATATCACTTTCGTTTAATTCTTGGACAAAGAGTGTAACTACAAGATTTATGACTATCTATGCGAAGAGACGTTATTTCAAAATTCAAGCTAATTTGAAATTGTCGCTATATTTCTGATCTATGATCGGAAAGGGAATTCCAAGCTTTAATAAAATTGAGTTACGAAATTTACACAAATTAAGGCCTCAATTTACACAAATTTTCACAAATTAAGGATTTTATTAATAATATTTGATTTCCCTGTAATAATCGGTTATATTTTTGTATATTTTCTTAATAAAGTTGAGTTTTAGTATTCAGAAATATGAACATCCCAGTTTAAAATACATCTGATTTTATTAATAACATTTTCTTAGCTAGGTTTCTTAACTTTTCGTAGATGGGTGATGCATGAAACTCATGATTTGTGATGTTTAAATTGCTATTTTGGACTTTTCTGAGCTAGATTTCCTAACTTTTCGTAGGTGTATGTCGGTTTTATTAAGAATATTTGATTTTCTAATCAACTAGGGTTTTAATTTTCAGAAATAAGAACATCCATGTTTAAATACATCTGATTTTATTAATAATATTTGATTTCCTTTTAATAATTGGGTACAGTTAATTTAGACTAGGTTACGTGCCCGCACGTAACCTAGTCTAAATTAACCTTAAAAATAAATAAAACCCAAATTTATTTAAAAAATATACCCAATTATTAAAGGGAAATCAAATATTATTAATGAAATCAGATGTATTTTAAACATGGATGTTGTTATTTCTAAAAATTAAAACCCAACTTGATTAGAAAATCAAATATTATTATTAAACCCTGACATACACCTTTAAAGGTTAAGAAATCTAGCTAAGAAACTGTTATTTTAAACTGGGATGTTCATATTTCTGAAAACTAAAACCCAACTTTATTAAAAATCATATGCAAAAATGTACCCATTATTAAAGAGAAATCAAATATTATTAATAAAATCAGATGTATTTTAAACATGGATGTTCTTATTTCTTAAAATTTAAACCCAACTTGATTAGAAAATCAAATATTATTAATAAAACCAGACATATACCTACGAAATGTTAAGAAATTTAGCTAAGAAAGTGTTATTAGTAAAATCAGATATGTACCTATGAAAGGTTAAGAAAACTAGCTAAGAAAATGTTATTAATAAAATCAAATTTATTTTAAACTGGGATGTTCATCTTTATTAAAAAAATATGTAAAAATGTATCCAATTATTAAAAGAAATCAATTATTATTAATACAATCAGATGTATTTTAAACATGGTTGTTATTATTTCTTAAAATTAACCCAATTTTATTAGAAAAATATGCAAAAATGTACCCAATTATTAAAAGGAAATCAAATATGATTAATAAAATCAGATACATTTTAAACATAGATGTTCTTATTTTTGGAAATTAAAACCCAACTTGATTAGAAAATAAAATATTATTAATAAAACCAGACATACACCTACGAAAGGTTAGGATATCTAGCTCAGAAGAGTCCAAAATAGCAAACTAGACACCCCAAATCACGAGTTTCGTGCAGCATACACATACGAAAGGTTAAGAAACCTAGCTAAGAAAATGCTATTAATAAAATCAGATGTATTTTAAACTGGGATGCTCATATTTCTGAAAACTAAAACCCAATATTAAAAAATATGCAAAAATATACCCATTTATTAAAAGAAATAAAATAATATTAATAAAATAAGTTGTATTTTAAACATTGGATGTTCTTATTTCTAAAAATTAAAACCCAACTTTACTGGGAAATCAAATATTATTAATAAAACCAGACATACAACTACGAATGGTTAAGAAACGTAGCTAAGAAATGATATTAATGAAATCAGATGTATTTTAAACTGGGATGTTCATATTTCTGAAAACTAAAACCCAACTTTATTAATAAAAAAAATATGCAAAAATGTACTCAATTATTAAGAGAAAATAAATGTTACTAATAAAATCAGATGTATTTTATACATGGATGTTCTTATTTCTTAAAATTAAAAACCAACTTGATTAGAGAATCAAACATTATTAATAAAACCAGACATGTGCCTACGAAAGGTTAGGAAATCTAGCTCAGAAAGGTCAAAAATAGCAAACTAGACATACCAAATCATGATTTTCATGCAATATCCATCTACGAAAGGTTAAGAAGCCTCTTTTAAACTGGGATGTTCATATTTCTGAAAACTAAAACCAAACTTTATTAAAAAACATGCAAAAATGTACCCAATTATTAAAAGATATCCAATATTATTAATAAAATCAGATGTATTTTAAACAAAGATGATCTTATTTCTGAAAACTAAAACCCAACTTTTTTAGAAAATCAAATATTATTAATAAAACCTGACATACACGTACGAAAGGTTAAGAAACCTAGCTAAGAAAATGTTATTAATAAAATCAGATGTATTTTAAACTGGGGTGTCCAAATTTCTGAAAACTAAAACCTAACTATATTTTAAAAAATATGCAAAAAAGTACCCAATTATTAAAAGAAATCAAATATTGTAAATAAAATCAGATGTAATAAACATTGGATATTCTTATTTTCGAACATTAAAACCCAACTTTATTAAAAAATATGCAAAAATGTACCCAATTATTAAAAGAAAATCAAATATTATAAATAAAACCAGGCATACACCTACGAATGGTTAATAAGCCTAGCTAAGAAAATGTTATTAATAAAATCAGATGTATTTTAAACTGGGATTTTCATATTTCTGAAAATTAATACCCAACCTTTAAAAAAAATATGCAAAAATGTACCCAATTATTTAAAGAAAACAAATGTTATTAATGAAATCAGATGTATTTTAAAAATGGATTTCCTTATTTCTGAAAATTAAAACCCAACTTGATTAGAAAATCAAATAGTATTAATAAAACCAGACATACACCTACTAAAGGTTAGGAAATCTAGCTCAGAAAAGTCCAAAATAGCAAACTAGACAACCCATTTCATGAGTTTCATGCAACATCCATCTACGAAAGGTTAAGAAACCAAGCTATGAAAAATGTTATTAATAAAATCTGATGTATTTTAAACTGGGATGTTCAAATTTCTGAAAATTAAAACCCCCTCCTTATTAAAAAATATGCAAAAATGTACCCAATTATCAAAGGTAATCAAATATTATTAATAAACTAAGAGAAATTTTTAAAAACATGGATGTTCTTATTTCTGAAAATAAAACCAACTTTATTAGAAAATCAAATATCATTAATAAAACCAGACATACACCTACGAATAGTTAAGAAACCTAGCTAAGAAAATGTTATTAATAAAATCAGATGTATTTTTAACTGTGATGTTCATATTTCTGAAAACTATAAACCAACTTTACTAAAAACAATATTTAAAAATATACCTAATTATTAACAGAAATAAAATATTATTAATAAAATCAGATGTATTTTAAACATGGATGTTATTATTTCTGAAAATTAAAACCCAACTATTAGAAAAATATGCAAAAATGTACCCAATTATTAAAAGGAAATCAAATATTATTAATAAAATCAGATGTGTTTTAAACTGGGATGTTCATATTTCTGAAAACTAAAGCTCAGCTTTATTTAAAAAATATGTAAAAATGTATCCCAATCATTCAAAGGAAATTAAATAGTATTAAAAAATAGGAAGTATTTTAAATAAGGATGTTCTTATTTCTGAGAATTAAAAATAAACTTGATTAGAAAATCAAATATTGTAAATAAAACCTGACACATACCTACGAAAGGTTAAGAAATCTAGCTAAGAAAATGTTTGAAAATTAAAACCCGAATTGATTTGAAAATCAGGTATTATTGATTAAACTAGACATACACTAACGAATGGTTAGGAAATCTAGCTCAGAAAAGTCTAAAATAGCAAACTACACATCCCAAATCATGAGTTTCATGCAATATCCATCTACGAAAGGTTAAGAAACCTAGCAAAACCCAACTTTATTAAAAAAAATATGTGTACCCAATTATTAAAAGAAATCAAATATTATTAATAAAATCAGATATAATTTAAACATGGATCTTCTTATTTCTGAAAATTAAAACCCAACTTTATTAGAAAATCAATATTTATTAATAAAACCAGACATATACATATGAAAGGTTATGAAACCTAGCTCAGAAAAGTCCAAAATAGACATCCCAAGTCATGAGTTGCATGCAACACACATCTTTGAAAGGTCAAAAAACCTAGCTAAGAAAATGTTATTAATAAAATCAGATGTATTTTAAACTGGGATGTTCATATTTCTGAAAACAAAAACCCAACTTGATTAAAAAATATGCAATAATGTACCCGATTATTAAAAGAAATCAAATATTATTAATAAAATCCAATGTGTCTTAAACATGGATGTTCTTATTTCTGAAAATCAAAACCCAACTTGATTAGAAAATCAAATATTATTAATAAAACCAGACATACACCTACAAAAAAGCTAGGAAATCTAGCTTAGAAAAGTCCAAAATAGCATACTAGACATCCCAAATCATGAGTTTCATGCAACATACATCTACGAAAGGTTAAGCAACCTAGCTAAGAAAATGTTATTAATAAAATCAGATGTATTTTAAACTGGGAATGTTCATATTTCTGAAAACTAAAACCCAACTTTATTTTTAAAAAATATGTACTAATATACCCAATTATTGAAAGAAATCAGATATTACTAATAAAATCAGATGTATTTTAAACATGGATGTTCTTATTTCCGAAAATTAAAAAACCAACTTGATTAGAAAATCAAATATTATTAATAAAACCAGACATACACCTACGAAAGGTTAGGAAATCTAGCTCTGAAAAGTCCAAAATAGCAAACTAGAAATCCCAACTCATGAGTTTCATACAACATATATCTACGAAAGGTTAAGAAACCTAGCTAAGAAAATGTTATTAGTACAACCAGATGTATTTTAATCTGGGAATCTTCATATTTCTCAAAACTAAAACCCTACTCTATTAAAAAAATATGCAAAAATGTACCCAATTATTAAAGGTAATAGATCTAATGTCCTTGGTAAAAGTCTGGACGAGATTTAATGTCCTTAGTAAAAGCCTGGGAAGGAGATTTAATGTCCTTGGTAAAAGTCTGAACGAGATATAATGTCCTTGGTAAAAGTCTGGACGAGATTTAATGTCCTTGGTTAAAGCCTCAACGAGATTTAATGTCCCTGGTAAAAGCCTGGATGAGATTTAATTACCTTGGTAAAAGCCTGGAAGAGATTTAATGTCCTTGGTAAAAGCCTGGACGAGATGTAATGTGCATTTTTGAAAGCTAAAACCCAACTTTATTAAAAAAGTATACAAAAATGTACCCAATTATTAAAGGTAATAGATTTAATGTCGTTGGTAAAAGCCTAGACGAGATTTAATGTCCTTGGTAAAAGGCTGGACGAGATTTAATGTCCTTAGTAAAATCCTGGACGAGATTTAATGACCTTGGTAAAAGCCTGGACGAGATTTAATATCCTTGGTAAAGGTCTGGACGAGATTTAATGTCCTTGGTAAAAGCCTGGAGGAGGTTTAATGCCCTTGGTAAAAGTCTGGACGAGATTTAATGTCCTTGGTAAAAGCTTGGACGCGATTTAATGTCCTTGGTAAAAGTCTAGACGAGATTTAACGTCCTTGGTAAAAGCCTCAAATTATATCTTGGATAGGTTTGGGTGCGAGATTTAATTTCCTTGGTAAAAGTCTGGACAAGATTGAATGTCCTTGGTAAAAGCCTCAAATTATATCTCGGATAGGTCCGGGTAAAATTTGGAAAACAGCCAGAAGTTCTTAAAAATAGAGAGTAATTATATTTATTTTAAGTTTTAAACTTGTTCCCTGCTTTAGCTGAAAAACCTTTTCTGTTTGTTAATTTCTGTGTCTCAACCACCCCAAAAAAAGTATTAAAAAAATGGGCGGAGGGGCCCAAAAAGTTTGAGGGATGGGGGGCCCTTGGAGGTTGAGGTAGGGGACTTTCTGAGGTTAAGGTCCTTGGTGGTTGCAGTCCTTGACGCTTCATACTCATAATCGTCTTACAACTTTATTTATAGGGAATTCTAAGGATTGTTCTGAATTTCATTATTAGTATCAACTTTTTAGGATACTAGAATGTTAAAGCATATTTTATATTGACAATGCTGCTTAAATGGTACTTGTGCATTATGCAGAACACAGTCGAGAACCACAAAAAAAATGTATCTCTCAATAGAGATAGCGTTCCCTGACATGCCATGTCTTTTTCGTTTCTACTTTCAAATCCCCTAAAATGTCAATTAATCGCTAACGTTTCCTATGTTCTGGCAACTGTGCACAGATACAACTTAAATTCCAATGAGACCCTCCAAATTTATAACATGTCTCATGAAGGAATTGTGTCAAGAGATATCATGTCCCGTCAGTATTTACTAGTCCCTGATAAGAATGTTCCAATGCTGAAATTTCCTTATCTGATGATGTCACCTTGTTATACCAATATTTCTAAACGTTGATTTGACAGCTGTCGTCTTTTTATTAGCTGATGATGTCACCTTGTTATCCCAATATTTCTAAACGGTGATTGACACATGTTATCTTGTACTTGCAGTATTCTAGCTCATTGGAGGTCAATTATCTTGTACTCGTTGCGCCTCCTGACCCTCTCTACTAGTTTCTGATAGCTTATTCTTTTTCGCTATGATTTCGAAAAATTTTAAAATTCTATCATCAATGGGGAGCGCAATAACGTTACTGTTTTTATTCTATGTTGTCACATATAGCTGGTATTTTCATAATGCTTCCATTCAGTCTCCTCTAATCTTCATAAATTGTAAAAGCCCATTTGAAATAATATATAGGTTCAGTCCCAAGTCGCAATAACAACAAATAAGTTTAAGTAAACGGGAATCAAGTAACGTATTGGTCTTTAGCGCGTGCAGGTACGTAGTTCAGGGAGGTGCCAATTTAACAAAACAGCAAGATTGTTGTTAATAATAGGAAATTGCATGGAAAATTTAGGATTTTGGGAGCGAGCCATACACCCTTGGTGTAGCATACAGGTCTGTTTTTAGCTTTATGTTTAAGAAGCATATTGGTCACAAGGAAATGCAAAAAAAAATTACAGATGAATTTGGTTTCATTTTAACAGTTTAAATAGGTTATTATCCAAATAAAATGGAGGTTCAATTTCAAGAGGTTCAGGAGGTCAAAAAGGGAGCAAAAATAAATTTTAATGACTTTTACAGCCTTTTTTCTGTAATTTTTTTGGGACCTGACAGGTAACCACAGTGTGGAGACCTTCAATTCGATGTATCCATTCTATGGCCACTTTACTAGAGTTTTATTTTATCTTCTCCTTTTCGTAGGTAGTAGAGGTATAATCTGTTCTGCAACAGCCTTCCCCGGATTTCTACAACATTCCCGTTACGTCACAACAGCCCTGTGACATCACAACATCTCTTGCAAGATTTCTGCAACATGCCTTGTGACATCACGAAATTCCCTGGCAAGATTCCCGGAATTCTAGGTGTTCTATTATTTCTTTAGTATTAAAAACGGGTCCAGTGTGTCATCATCAAAATGGATGCTTACACATTACTGAATATTGAAAGTGTTAGCCAGATAGAACCTAGAGTGCCTAAAGTAGCAGTACAAATTAAAAGGGGTTGAGGACTAACCCTAGAATGGGACAAAATGTATGCTGGATATGTTATATCATTAGGCAAATTCAAGTCAGAAGATCGATTATACTTTTTGGTTAAAGTTAATATAGTGCATATAAAGAGACTGCAAGACGTATTGAATGTGTTAGCAAAATGTATTGAAGAAAAAAAATCTATAGAAAAAGGTTTTTAGTCTGTATTTTGTGGTGAGAGTGTTAAAATGGATAGATTTGAGAACCAGAAAACCTTACACAATCTAGTAAAATTAGAAAAATGCTTAGTTTTAGATGATGACTTTCTGGAATTATCTCTTCAAAGAAAAATATTTTCTCGAGAAATGCTTAATGATATAATGGGAGCTGATCCCCAACTTTGGACTATTGTATGGAAATTTTCATCGTGGTCCAGCTGGTTTTATTCAATTTATAAATATATTAATTGAGACAAAACAAAATGATGCAGTGGTTTTGCTCATATCCACTTCTTAGGTGACCATTTTGTACGAAATCGTGTCTAAACAAGTTTTGTGACGTCATAGAAGATATTTTATTGATCGTGAGTCAGTTTCTTTTTGGAAGTGAAACAGTCAATGTCGAAAATGTTTTACATATATCCGTTTATGCTTGTATACTTTCGGCAGCTGGACATCCTGTGAGAATTGTACCACTTACTGGTGACTATAATGAAAAGTGTAAATTATGCAATCCAGGTAAATTGTATAAATGATATGCTGTACAAATTAAGGAATGTAATTCCTGTCTTGGAGAGATTTTTGACTCTCAAAATAGAGGTTTCGTATGCTCCAATTGTCATTATGACAAATGCGATAAATGGAGGAATACTTACCCTGGCATGATTGCATAAAACCCTAAACGTGAGTTCAGTTTATTTTTAAGAGACTTGTATCGTCTTGGTTTTAAACTGTTTTGGGAAGAACAGTTTCAATTGCTGGAATAATAAAAGAGTCTGGTTGTTACAACATCGCTGTTAAGATACCGGCTACTTTAATTATAAGCCTATTGAATTTAATTTGGCTGTTACAGAAAGTGATTCTTCATATGATAATTTTGTGTGTGACATTGCTTCAAATAAGCAAATTGAAAAATGCGAATTTTAAAATATGAATCAGAATAGTGTTATTGACTTTACAAAGAGATTTAATAAAATTGAATTTAAAATATATTGTAGAAATTGTGACCCTGGCTTTGCATGTCAATATGAATACAAGTTAAATCCTGACGAGCTACTGCAACTTATCGTTTCTGATGATTACCTATACGTAGAAGAATAAATCTACAAGGAAACAGTATTTTGTATATATACAAATTTTATTAATAAGCAAATTTAAACATATTTTTAAAGCATTTCACTCTTAGGGCACCAAAATTTATATTATAGTTGAATGAAAGAGCATTTTCAACCAGAAAGTCATTTAATCGTGGATTTCCACCATGAATCTTGAGGAATTGAATGTAAGTGTGTCCGCGACATCAGAAAATAATTTATAATAGGGCATGAAAACCACAGCTTTTCGTTGATAAATCTTGTACCCGATTTCCTTTTGGAATAATAGATTTTCCGCTTTGCTGAAGAAAAATTTAATTTGAGGTGTATAGAATGTATACGGTAGGCCAAGAGGAACAAGGAATTATATATTCTTTCTTGTTTGAAAGATGCATAATCAATGCCTCGTCTTTACTGTTGATGGACTGCTATTAACAATAATAATTGTATTGTTAACATGTTGAATATACTACAGGAAATAAAAAGGTATACAATAAGATTTATATTTTGACATGTAGTGATCCATATTTAATACATTGATTCGTGTTCATGGTGCCAAGTCAAATAGAAAAGTACCATCAGGGGTAATTTCCCAATAGGTTTCAAATTTATTTAGCAAGAATAATACTATACTTTCCTCCAATGGCTCGGAAAAGGTACACTCTAAACATACATTACCTTTCCGGACAATGCTCATATCTTATGTACCATAAAAATACAACACAATGATACCATGGGTATTCACAAAAATTTCTTTGGTTAAACCATGTACGAATAATTGTGAATCTTGATCTACGGATTGCATTGTCAATTCATATAGGGTCCTGCAGTATTATTCAAAGGATAAATTGTAGAGAAGAATTCCCTTTACTTTAAATACAAGTGATGACAGTCAAAACAGTTCAAATTTATGCAGGGAATTAAACCATGATCCAATGGCACTAGAACTTTTTACAAAAGCCAATGCCAATTTTGAAGGATTTCACCATTTATAAATGATGAATCACTATAGGTACGCATACCCATAGCAACATTGTGTTTATTCGTGATTGTATGAGGAACGAGCGATTTGGTATTATTTCCAGTGGCTCTCTATTTTTCATCCCAAGGCAACAGAACTCATAACCTGCTGTTTTCATAAATGAAGTATTGCCAACGTGAGAGAAACTGTTACATCGGGTAAAGCACCCAGTGCTGTTAGCATCGCAAAATTGAATGGTGCGACTTGTAGATTTACGTCAATCTTTAAATAGGAGGCAGTCATTGAGGTATATTAAATATCTCATGATTTAGTTTCTAAATTAAATGTAAATCTTTAGTTGTCGTATCTCTAAGAATATTGGTAGTGTCAGTGTCAGTTTTAAATTCATACTCCAGTCCATTTCCTCTCAAAGCTTATAAAACATTGGAGCCATCAACATGAATTGTATATAAAATTCATAATTTGAAACATTATTGCTCATGCTCACCAATGTTCCAGTTATGTAGACCCTTATTTTTCTAAATAAATTATTTAGTACACAATTTCCATAGGATAACCTCTCAGCTACACTTGGTTTTTCATTGTTAGATTTTTTAGCAATCACATTTAAACCTATAAATGCCAAAGTCTAATCTATGAAATAATTTTCATTAGAATAAATTTGAAAATGAACATTTTCAGAGAGCAGTTGTTGTGGATAAAATTGTTCCTACCGTTTACGTTTTACACTGTAATCTACATTTTTCACGTTGAAATTATCTAAGAGATGAGCTCACTAACAAATGAAATTATTTATGTGGTGTAAACGCCATTTTTCTAGATATAAAAATCCTACTTAAATCGTTAAACTTTTTTTTGATACTTTACACTTTCGGGCTGAGCTAAGACTAATGAGTGATCAGGTCTTTCGCTATTTTTAAGCCTTTTCCACTTTCTGGTGATTTCAATCTCTCGCCAAGGGAGCAAGCACTTGACTTGAAAGTTTGCGAAATACTTTCTTTAAAATCCCAATCATGCAGTGTAGATGAGGCAAAATCCGTGGCAACCGGGGCAATATAAATTTTTTAGCCAAGGGTAGTGAAGATTGAAACGGCTTAGCAAACCAATTTACAAGACTACAGCCGGGCATTTAAGAACGACCCCTGTAGTAGACAATTCCATGACCTATTTGTCTTGGAATAAGAGTAGCAACTTAGCAATTAATATCAGGCCATCCTGGTACCACAAACTGAGTTCTACTAGCCATCTTACTGAATGGGTTGAAATGATATGTCATTACAGCCAAACCTTTTGTTATTGCTAGAGGATCACCCAATTTACTTCTTAATGTTGAACAGACATAGCTCCAAATACGAAGTGTGGCTGGAATGCATTGAAGGTCCTCTATATTGTAGTGGTGAATATGATCATTAGAGGTTTATGTTCAAGAAGACGTAAGAGGGGGAGGTTGGCATTGCCGACCCAGGATCTCTCGACAAAGGATGTGCAAATAAATATACAACTGTCCAAGAAGAAGACGGGTGGATACTCAGCGAAAATGACATGATTCATGCCACTAGCGTTTCCATCACTTTTATTATGGATAATATTATGTTTAAAACTAAGAACATCTCTTAGATTATCGTTAAGAATAACCTTTTCATTGTCAATGGGTAAACTAATGGAGATTTTGCCGTCTTCCATTGAATAGATGAACTGAAAGGCACATTTTTTACGATATGCAATTTTTTTGCTGATAGCATGACAGAAATAATTCATAGTCCCAAGCTTCTTGTATGATAATGTGACAAAGGTATATTTATATGAATTAATCTTTTCAATCATATGTGGTAGTTAACGACTGGCAAATCATGTGGTCTTACTTTTACATCATATGTATGATCTTTTCTTAGGATATCATATGTATTTTTGAATATACAATCTTCAAGAGCAACTTTGTACCTTCCGTCAAATTTAATGACAAGAGAGATTTTTGTGTAAAAATTGCTCATTTTATTCAAATCATCATGAAGAGAGTCATAACATTGGATATGAATGTAACATAAAAACCATTAGACATCATGAACTTCTTCAGTGGGTATCCACGAATCAAAATCAGAGTTGTATCCTAGCCAGCAAACAAGCAATCGTCGCTTACCCTTGCGAGTATGTGCTTTAAATACCTTTTCAATTTGATAGATTTCACTATTCCCAGGTTTTTGCAATTCATAATCATAAACACCGCCAAGAATTTCTTCATCTTTCATATAACGAAGAAGGTTATAGGTTTAGTGTCCAAGACTTTTGACACTTTATAATGTTCACTGGAACACAATTAATTCCCCTTTTCAAAAATATTTCTTGTACGATTGATTCGAACAGTATAACCAACATTAAGTTTTTTCTTCCCTGTCTTTTCATTAGAATATTGTTTAAGAAAAAGTGTCTTTTCTCTAAGATGAACATCAAGAAGACTAGCATTGGATAAGGATCGATTAAGGCGTTGATTATAAATCAACATAGTTTTATCCAAATCCTGAATAAATCCAACAGTATTTTTCAATATACAATATCTAGAAATTAAAAGTAGAATTGTTCTTATCAAACGTCCAGCCAATGCCGTCTTTATAGGACTATGACTTTAATTTCAATAAAAAAATTTTACAAAAAAATTTTTTGCATTAACAAATTCACTTCCACGATCTGTGAATTTTTTTTATACGAATCTTGTTCGAAGATTGATTCAAGGGCCTTTGCAACTTCATTGCCTCTCTTTGTTTGCATTGGAACTGCATATGACTAAAACCTAAAAACATTTATTGCAAATAGAATATACTTGTAGTTTTATTATGTCGTCTTTGAATCACGTATAGAGTCAAAAGATCTGTTTGTAATATATGCAGAAGGTAAAAGGCTCTAGTTTTTCGATAGTCACGGCCTCTAGTCCTATGATTTCTATAAAGAGTATAACTGGGCTTCCTTTGTAAATGCTCTTTTGTTAGTTTCCTTTCAATCTCGGTAACTTTAGAGAGTGTAGTGGGAAAACTTAAACTTCATGGTTCTCTAAAACTTTCATAAACACTTTTAAAAACTTGACCAATTTTGAACGTAATCGTGGTGTGAAGCACCCCTTACACTTTGGCATACTAGTGGGTGATGACGATGATGATCAATTGATATCAATACGTCTTCGCTTTTGTATAGCTACCACCGGCGTCATCAAATCAATCTTTCTACTAGGTGTGCAAGTATTTTCCAAGATAAATTTAAAAGATTATTTAAATTATTTATCGTCCTCTTTTAATGTTGATGATGGTGATGGACTATGTTCTTGTAATTTCTTTGGAATTTTACTTATTGATAATAAGACTTTTATGAACATTTCACGACTTTAAAAAGTTATATAGATGATTATCAAATGATAAAAGTCCTTTACGACTTGTCTATGAAAATTCATTTTTATGAATGTAATTAATAAGGAATTTGTTAGTTTTGTGTTTTGTTCAGAAGAGGAGTTATGCTGCACTGTTACCTATTATTGCAAGGGTGGATCAAGGCGGGCTGGTGAGGGGTTGACCGGGGTACCCCAAGCTTTTTCTAGCATTCTCATTTGCTTCTTTTTCTTTTTTACCTTTTTTCAAATAAAATTGTCAATTTGGTCAAGTATTGGCGCCTTTATCACATCCCCCCAAGACTTTGCTCTAAATCCGCTGTTGAATGATTCATTTGCCATTAGAAAAAGTGCAGCTTTTTTTTTTGAAAGGAATCCAGTTAAATTAAAAAAATAAAATGTAAATACTCACGGTTCTGCAAAGCAACCAATTGCTAACAACCCAATTAAAAATACTTTAACCATATTTGCTCAACAGAATATATTATTCTGAGTCTTTACGACTTGTAACCATTTCCTAAATTAAATCGAGTAGATTGTAACTTTTCTCTTGAATTATAACTTCATTCTTTTTCTCATCAATTTATTTATTTTCAGCGAGATGAATCAAGAGTCTTTTACTTTGCTCACGGTAGGATGGACGCAATAAGTCTACAACAATTGTTAATAAATCTTCTTTTTTTTCGCTTTTTCATGGTTTCAAAACTTTCATTACTTTCAGAGGGATGATCAATGACATTTACTTTGAGTGGTTTTCACGATAAGGCTTATGGTTATTGACACGTCGAAGGGCAGTTTTATTTTATTTTATTTTATTGCAAATTTATTTGCAAATTTATTGCAAATTAGTTTTATTTTATTGCAAAATTTATGTTTCATCATCGGCAATTGTTTCATTTGAAACAAATTTATCAAGATTGTCTTCAAAGTGCTCTTTAGGTAGAAGAGCAAGTTCAATTGGTGTCAATCTATATGGTTTAGCCATCTAGAGAATAGTCCTTACATGTCTGGCTATTGTATGCAGTAACAATGAAAAGAAATGACAACCTGCTTGAATAAGGCGCTTTCTTTTACAATATGATTCTTTTTTGCAAGCTAGAGCACGTACAAGTGACCGATGCTGCTTTGTCTGTTGTCTACCATCATCTTACAGTTAAACATTACCTTCTGTTAAATTTAAACAAAGTTCTGACAA
This sequence comes from Artemia sp. Qi Xiang Cuo, assembly GCF_049724085.1. NCBI lineage: Eukaryota > Metazoa > Arthropoda > Branchiopoda > Anostraca > Artemiidae > Artemia > Artemia sp. Qi Xiang Cuo. The sequence continues at coordinate 68,346,938 of NC_142803.1, read as the reverse complement.
GAGATTAATAAATTCCTTGTCAATACCATGTTTGAATATTGCTTTTCTAAACCGTTTTTTTGGATTGACTAACACGGAAAACAAATGTCTATTTTCATGTAGATTCTTCAGCGTCATGATAGCGACTAATGACCTTTTTACTATTCACAGGTATATATAGAGTAATTTAATTATCGAAAATATCAGGGACTATACACAAATCTTTGGGCGTGTTTTGATTCAGATCCCATAAAATGTATCCATGGGGCTTACTAGTAGCTTGATTGTACGCCAAAAGTAAAAATTTGGGTTCGCCAAGATAGATTTGTTAGATTGGTGCAATACTATTAAACACGTCAACTTCCTGTATGAATTTTATGCTTGATGCAATACTCTTTATTTTGTCATATGATTTTGCCAGACACTATTGCAATAATTTATATTTGTTGGATTCTCTGAAAACGTTTTATCATGATTTTGAATTATTTTCGCTAATATTGTTGTTTTGCCAGACAAGGACGGTCTACAAAGAAAAGATCTGCATGGTGTTTTAAATATTACATACTCCTCCAATATCAAAATGCAACTAACCAAACCTAACCTCAATCTGTTGAATAAATACTCAAAGAAAAAAGAATACCTGATTTCTGTAATTAACAAATGAAATGCATATTGGCAGTACGAAAAAAATAAACACTTGGACAGTTGAATATAAAGGAAATAAATTCCTTATATAATAGCAGTAAGAATACCAAACACTTGAATATGCCCATGGTAGGAATGGTCCCCCGCAGCGGCAATTGGACGGGAGGCCCCCGCGGCGACCAGACTGGCACCGGTGGTAGCCAGTGGACAGAAAGTCCCCGTGGTGGGCGAGCACGAACAAGTTAAAACAATTTACGCAACAAATATAAATAAATAAACACTTAAAAATTACGAATTTGCGCAACGGAAAAGAATATATAAGAACACAGGAAAATGACTAAGTAAATTCTGAGCTGAAGACGGAAAAAACAACCCACCTACAGCCCGCTCTCTGTTTTGGATTTGATTTCAGCAATTGATTTGCTGTCTTGCGTTTCACCAGCTCCGGATAAGTGGAATCGTCCCAGTTGGTGTAATCTATCCGCGAGCTAATATACTCTCCGTTTTCTAAATATTGTAACAGATTATCTGTTTTAAATTTTAACACACGGGAATCGGTGTCTTCATTATACACCTGAACTTGTCCCTCCCTCGGCTCTTGGCACTTACACACTGTAATAAAACTGCAACATGAGTTTTTTTTAGAAATTTCTAAAATGGCACTTCCAGCGGTAATGTTTTTATTTAAAACTATATTTCTTTTTTTTCTATGTAAAAGGACCATATTGGAGTCTATGATCGTGAAAAATGTGAAGTTCAAATTTGCAATAATTGGGGCATATTATTTTGAGTCGGTTACACCTAACCTCACAACCACTCCTGTTGCGCACACTCTCGTACACACTACCAAATGCTGAATCCAAAATGATCTTAAAGTTTTATTTTTCGACCTTTGTTTTTGCTTGAGACCGTTTGTTGACAAAAGTATCAACAAACATCTTCATGTAAAGCTTTTGATTGAGTTGGTGGGTTCTAGGAATTTTTGTGACATTGAAACCGTTGGCCAGCATCCACTGTAAAAGAATGCATACCCTTATTCTCTACCAAATATAAATCGTAAGGACTCAAAGAGTCCCTACGCTCAGGTTTATTTATGCATGGGAAAACAAAGTCCTATCGTGTCAAGACGTTCAAGAGGTATTTCACCGAAAAATTCGAAAAACCTTCCTTGTGGTCTACTCTCTTCAACAGTGTGAATGTTGGGGAAATCTGGAGCAGAGGGATTATCCACAAGCCATTAGTAATTCCCGCACGGCAAATAAAAGTGAAACATTGCGGAAGGATAAAGGGAATTAATATCGAAGAAAACAGCATTCAAATTTTCACCGTTGCGTTGTTCAGTTGTGTCGGTTTCAAGGTTATGATCCACTTGAAAAAATACCCTCCCAGTAAGGATCTCCCCTCAAACAGGTGCTGATTCATGTCGGCGATCAGACCTATTTATGCTTTACTAATTTTAAGAATTAAATCCATCACCAGGTGAGGAGTTAAAAAATAATTCCCAGTATCCAACCCAAATTCTTCGTAAATTTTGTCCGTGTTATTACAGACAAGGTCCAACAACGTCAATATATTACTTGCCAGGTATATTTTAAAATAATCTACCCATTTTTAAACCCTCCCTCTGCCCAAACCTTCTTGGTAAATTGAAAATCAGAAGTGGTGCGTTGACTATCGTAAAGTTAATCATAAATCTCCGCGATGGGCGGTAATCTTTCTTCATTTAGCATGAAGGGGGAGCTGTAGTAACTATACGGGCATATGCCCTTACTCGTTAATAAATCAAACCTTTCAACATCTGGAAAGTGCTGTTTGAGGAGGGGGAAACTATTAAAATCTTTGCTTTTCTGTACTTGTATCAATTGACTTAGGGATTTCGGGAAAAAGCTATAAGAATCAAAGAAACGAATTTTATTCAAATACGTATTACCATTATCTGTTGTTTTTCATTTAAATTCTATGAATATCAACTTGGCAGATGATTTTGGCACACTGTGTGTATGCTGGTTGCCAATTAGACATCTCAGAAATATCCCAAGCACGACTGAGGGTATTGAGCTCAAACTTTCAGGGCCACGGAAATCAAATGGGGAGGAAAAAGTCTTCTGGACTTAAATTATGCTGATGATTTAAGCATCCTAGATGAAAGTATGAGCAAAATGAATGAAGTCTTACAAGTTTTGCGAGTTCAGGGTACTAGAATAGGTTTGAAAATTAATGTTAAGAAGACTAAGTCACTAAGGCTAGGAATAAGTGAAGATGAAATATTAGAAGCTACAGTGATGACAGTGGTCAAATATGGCTCTGAACCATGGACGCTTCGAAAAGCGGCTGAAGATTTGCTAGATGTTTTCCAGAGAAATTGCTTAAGGATTGTTCTGGGTACCCGGCTGACTGACCGTATTTCAAACAATAGGCTGTACGAAAAATGTGGTTCAATACCGATCTCTAGGGCTATAATGATAGAAAGATTGAGGTGGCTAGGGCACCTTGTACGGATGAAAGATAACAGATTGCCGAAGATTGTCCTTTTAGGCCAACCGTTTAGGGCTAAACAGATAGTAGGTGGTCCTCTTCTGGGGTGGGAGGACGTCATAAAGAAAGATTTAAAGCAAATGGGAACTTCGTGGGCGGGTGTAAAAAGGGAGACTTTGAATAGATTGGAGTGGAAAGTCAAAACACACAATGCCGAAGTAAATTCTCATGAGGAGCATCAGCAATGCTTAAGAAACGGCTGATCGTATTAAGCTGAAGCTTTTCATCGTGTGTTGAAGGGGATGTTGAAAACAACAAAGGTGCGATGTGCATACTACTACTAATGCTACTGCAGCTATTGCTACTACACAAGCTAAGGATATTAAGCTGAACCTTTCAAGGAATATTTGGACGGAATATATGATCGACTAAATCAAAACGAACTTTGAGAATATAGATTGTCAAAAGGGTGACAATCCAATATCACAACAATGGCTTATATTATTAAGTTATACCTTTCAGGGTAAGTTGTGGTGAATTTTTAACTAGCTAGAGGACATTATACGTACTACTTCTACGGTTACTGTAACTATTGACAATAAAGGTATTAAGTTGGAACTTTTACGGAATATTTAGGGAGAGTTTCATTTAAACAAAAAAACTATATGCATGCAGGTATTAAAAGGGCATATAAGCAATATCAAAGGCAGCTCTTTTTTATCATAGCTAGAGATATCATTGATATTTTAAAGGAACTACTTTGATTGGATATTAAAAATTCTAGTTGCCTTTAAAGAGTCAAAAGTGATTGGAGGGCAATTATCCCTCCTTTTTAGCTCATAATTTTCAAAACTTACAATTAAAATTTTAAGACATCCATTTTGTTCGGCATAGCCGAAAGGTCTAGTAACTACATCTCTAGAATTATAAGAAAGATCAGACACCTCCCCACACTTATGATTCTTACCCATTCTACTTAAAAATTAACTGTTTCTGTAAAATTAAATCAAAACACACTGTGTGTATGCTGGTTGCCAATTAGACATCTCAGCAATATCCCAAGAACGACTGAGGGTATTAAGCTCAAACTTTCAGGGCCACGGAAATCAAATGGGGAGAAAAGTCTCCTGGACTTAGATTATGCTGATGATTTAAGCATCCTAGATGAAAATTTGAGCAAAATGAATGAAGTCTTAGAAGTTTTGCGAGTTCAGGGTGGTAGAATAGGTTTGAAAATTAATGTTAAGAAGACTAAGGCTAGGAATAAGTGAAGATGAAAAGGTGACGTTGGTTAATGAAAAGATTGAACAGGTTGGCAGCTTCACTTACCTTGGTAGTATTATTAGTAAAGATGGTGGGAGCAGTGAAGATGTTTATAGTAGAATAGCCAGAGCTCAGGGTGTTTTTTTAAAGTTAAAAATAGTTTGGAAGAATAGGAAGATAAGTCTGCAAACCAAGATTAGAATATTAGAATCTAAAGGGATAACTAGTTACATATGGTTCTGAAGCATGGGCGCTCCGAAAAGCGGCTGAAGATTTGCTAGACGTTTTCCAGAGAAATTGCATAAAGATTGTTCTGGGTACCCGGCTGACTGACCCTATTTCAAAAAATAGGCTATACGAAAAATGTGGTTAATACCGCTCTCTAGGGCTATAATGATAGAAAGATTGAGGTGGCTAGGGCACCTTGTACGGATGAAAGATAACAGATTGCCGAAGATTGTCCTTTTTGGCCAACCGTCTAGGGCTAAACGGAAAGCAGGTCGTCCTCTTCTGGGGTGGGAGGACGTCATAAAGAAAGATTTAAAGCAAATGGGAACTTCGTGGGCGGGTGTAAAAAGGGAGACTTTGAATAGATTGGGGTGGAAGAGGAGCGTACGTAGCTGTTGGCTTCAGGCGGCTTGGTGCTGCGGTGTTGTTAGTAGTAGTAGAAGTAATTTCAGGGCTACTTCTATTACAACTTCTACTCTTTAGATTTGACTGATTCCAAATAGTGTAAGTGTATCCAGTCTGTCAAAGAGCATGGATAGAATTTTTTTGGAATTGTATTAATTTTTATTTTTCTGGCCAACTAGAGGAGGTATAAAACTAAATGAAACTTTGCTATTTGTTTCAAGATTTTCAAAAGGGTGTATGTTGTTAGAAATTGTTAAAACAGTTTCTTCAGGCCAAACTATAAATTCTAAAAGAAAAAGGCGAAAAGTTTTAAACCATTGCTTTCATTTTCTCCAAAAAAAGACTGTGTCAATATCAAACGGACAGAAATTAACTTTTTTAAAAATTCCACAAAATAATTTTTTCAAAGAAAAGTAAAGAACTCCATTAAACCAAAAATAAGCTAAAACAGAAACAAATAATCTACCAAGCGCAAAACTGCCACAAATCAGCATTAATAAATAAATTAAATCCAAAACGAACAGGAATTACACTAAACTTCCGAGTCAAACTAAAAACGAGCAGATATTAACATGAGTAGGGCTCAAAACCCATGTGTCTTCTCAAGGCCAGAACATAATTTGCACTTTACTGAATAAAAATATACTTTTAAATGTTTTCACTTTAAAACTTTTTTCACTTTTAGTAAATAAAAACGTATTAAAATTTAAGAAATAAATACCAGCTGATGTATATATAAAATGACAATGTACATACATTTTTTTTTCAGTAAAGTGCAAGTTATGTTCCGGCCCTGGGAAGCCTTAGAGGTTCTGAAAAAAAAAAATTATGAGACATTTCAAATTGGGTCCACAAGACCTACTGGGTCTGAAAACTTCCTGAATTACAAAACTAGATTACTATGCCAGAACAAAAAATTTCCCTTACTTAGATTTGATGTCTATTCCCGCTCTTTTCTTTATCTACTGGCACACCGTGGCAAGATTAGCGTTAGCTTTGCTTTTTTTAATGGAATATTTGCTAATATAGGCTAAAATACTAATATCTATTATTTACGTTTTCGTTATCTCATTGTGTACATGGCTGACGTCAACTTTTATCTTGTTTTTTTTTTTTACATATACTGTTAACTCTTACTGGCTACTTATTTATCAAGAAACTATTCGAAAAACGTGCTAAAACTTGAAGTCTCTAGCTAAAGAAAATTTAAAGTTTTTCGGGATTTTCGTTTCTTTGTTTATCTGTGTCAAAAACAAAATTAGTTCCTTTCGTGGGGCAAACTTAGAAATCAAACATCAATGGTAGGAAACGAAGCGTCAATAATGGGGAATCAAATAGACCCCCTACAACCAAGGACGTCCCGAGGGGGGAGGGGGGGGAGGGTCACACGCCCCCCCCCCAATTTTTTTGATATTCGGTAAAATTTTCGCGGAAGGCAAAAATTCCGGCAGAAATTTTGCAAAATCGTCAGAAATTTAGCAAGATTCTTGATTTCTGTAGAAAATTCAGCATAAATCAGGTAAAAAATCGGTAAAATTTACGACGATCATCCCCCCTCCAATAAAATGAGCCTCGGGACGCCCCTGCTTACAACTCCCTAAATCTAGCAAGGGAATAGTTTCAAACCGTTAGGATCTCAACCTAAAATCACTGAGCCTGGATATCATGAAAACTCAAACACAATTAAGAAGAAAAAAAGCAATGCAGCAAATTTTAAGGTCAAAAGAGTAGCAGCTATCCCGTTATACCCCGTTATTGAAACTTCGAGCTTCATGGTTGCTTTGAGGATCTACCTACTAAAGAATATTCAAATATGTGGGACACAGATGAACAAAGAAAAGAAAATCCCTAAGAAAAATTATATCCTAAGGAAAACCTAAAAAGTATACTCTGTATCCTAAAAAGAATATATTGATACTCAATGTCTTCCGTCTAGGCTTTTAGACTATGAAAACTAATTGCTATCTTAGAAGTTTCACAAGAGAAACTTCTTGTGAAATGTCAAACTTCTTGTCAAATGGTTTGAGACAACGGACTGTAAGCAAGTAGCACCTCCTACCACTATTCACCAAAACTAAAAATTGAATTTTGATGAGAATTGACACATCAACAGAATTGGCTTTATATTTTAGTTCTTAATATACAAAAATTAATTCAGTTTATTGTTGCCCACCAAAAGCTATGAATTTATCAAAAGTTGCTTTATTTCCAAAAAAGTGCGAAACACTCCCAAAAAAGCAAGCAATCTTATTGAAAATTAATTTATTAGATTCATAATATCAGAGAACCCAACCGAAGAGGTTTGGCACTCATGCCTATAAAATGTAGATTTTGCATTTTTTTTTTTCAGAAGAAAGATTATGGTTCTATGTCTATTTTTCTTTATTCAAATCGAAGGCCTAAAAAATTGCGATAGAGCTCATTTATACGTAAAATAAAAGTTAACTACAATACGTAAACTACAATATATCTATACGTAAACTATATATCTATATATATATATATCTATATATATCTATATACCTATATATCTATAATATATCTACCTCCTGTTTATTAAATATTCTCTTTTCGTCATTATTTTCCAAATAATATTTATAATTCATCCTACTCAAGGCATAGTTACACATACTTTCAACTTTTAGCTGGAAAAGCCGATTCCATTTAGCTACCTAAAATTAACTAATAAAGTAAAGGAAGGCCAATCTCCTATTACACAATGCTATATAAAATAGCTTATGTTTACTTAAACTTTAACACTGATAGGGTCTACTTAAAGTATATCCTACTTTGGAACCATCTCCAATTTGTCAAAATTGCGACTCGGAATCGAAAAAAAAAAAAATTGAAATATAGCCTGATTAATGATATAGCCTATAAATATATATAGCCTATAAATGATATAGCCTATAAAATGAGATTATTGGTTGCTCCGCTGAAAATCTTCTGTTGATTTTTTTTTTTTTAGCTTCAAGCAAAAAAAGATTAAAAATTTTTGGAAGTTCTGGAACCCTCATTTCTACTGAGTTACTAAAGCCTGCTTAAAGCATACACTATTTTGAAAGCCTGTGTACTTTGTCCCAAACTACGACTAGATTCAAATAAAATGATATACAGATTGGCAAGTAGCCTATATATGAAAAATAGCTTATAAAATGAGAAAATATAGCTTTTTCTCACAAACTTATGTAAATTGAACTTTTATTCATTCACTTGAAGTAAAAGATTAATCAAACTTTGCGCTGTTTCAGAATCCTCACTTCTGTTATTAAGTCTTATCTGAAGCATACACACGTTCAAAACCTCTTACCTTTATAAAATTGTGACTTGGTGAGGAAGAGTAGCCTAGAAAAGGCCTTAGAAAAGTAGCCTAAAGTAGGTATGATGTGTTGACCTTGGGGATAATTTCTGTTTCTAACAGTAATTTATGGTGAAATTCCATTGATCTGATGAAGGGGTTTGAAATGACGAAAAGGAGTTAAACGCCTTATTCTTTACAATAAACGATAAATGTAAAAAAATTAATGTAAAAAACGTAACATTGTGTATAAGCATTAAATTGACTTAAGGAATAAATCTCAGATCTATTTTTAAACTTTGAGAACATTTCAGCTAAATTGGACAATAAACTTAATAGGCAAAAATTATTAATTTTGACAAAAAAGAATTAAATCTAATAGAATGATTAAAATGTTGAAACAGCAAATTTTTTTTTTTTTTTTGATATGTAGCAATTGCCAAATTAAAAATGGAAGCTTAACTAAATAATCAGCAAAAAAAGAAGCTAAAAATAAATCAACCCATAATTTGACCACAGATATAAATGCCTCAAATGGGCAGTATTAGCTGAAGGGCATTAAGTTACGTAGAGAGACCAATAAAGACAATTTAATAGCTTCAAATGGACTCAGGTTAAATGAGAGGCGACTCAGATAAAATAAGAGGTAGTTTCCTAATATTTCTATAAATTCTTTTGGAGGGAAACGACAAAACGGTTAAAGATATTGAAATTTGGGTAAGTCAAAATCCGAGGGTTGAGATATATGTTCTTTATTATGATAACAAAAAACGAATAAAATAATGTCCTACTCGGATATAATATTTAAACTTAAATGTTAAATATTACACATTTTTATCGCTTGTCGAAACTGACATTAGAGATTATGCATATTTTTTCCAAATTGTTGTCCCTGACTTTCTGATACCTAATGAAGAAGGAACTTTCTATTTATATATTGTTTATATTATATTGTGAAGGAGTGAAAGACTACTTAAGGTACACTCTATAAAAGTAAATCCAGTTTAGAAATTACAGATTATTATCGCCTTTGCTTGTAATTTTACGAAGGCTTACATTTATAAATGATAATTTGGAATAAATTTGGACACTTCTATTTGGTTGATTATTAGGTTATACTGCTTTGGCCTAGTTGATTGGATAAGTGAGCAAGATCAAGACCTTGTTCAAGCACTTATTTATCTCAATTGCAAAAGTAAAAAAAACTATTATTTTTTCTTCTTATTTATTTTTCTCTTAGGGTTTTTTTCTACCAAATAATTACCTTTAACACACTATAGGAATTAGAGAATTAATCAACGACAGAGAGTATCTCAAACCATCTTACCTTACTGAAGAAAACAATTTTAGACTTATTATTCTTGCATTTTAAAGTAAAGACATTGAACAGAGAATAGAGCAGTACATTTTTTTTTTTGCTATTTGATACCTGCATCAAAACAAAATACTTGTTTTAATCATTCTTAGATAACCTTATATGTAATACCTTTTTATGTAATAATTTTTATGTAATAATGCTTATAACCTTTATATGTAATAATGCTTTTTATGTAATAATGCTTATAACCTTTTATGTAAACCTTTTAAGGAAATTATTTCCTCCTTTTTTTGAAGACTCAAAAGAATTTTTTGAGAATCAGTAAGACTAAAAAGGAATTTTTTAGGTTGTCAAATCTTCATTTCTAAGTTTTAATACGCCTATTTTCATGCCACCTTAACAGGTGGCACGAAGGTGGCTTAACAATAAGCCATTCTAGACAAGAATGGCTTATTGGAAGAATTTCCTAAGCATGATCAATGTAGTAGTATTAGATCAGTCGTAGTTGTAGAGTAATAGTAGTAGATCGTAGTACTAGTAGACAACGTCGAAATTGGTAGGCAAAACTAGACAATAGATGTATGATATTTATTGGACAAATTTCGAAATAATATTTTTCTAATATTCAAAAATCTAAAATATTTGGCATAGTAACGTTCAGAAGAAAGATTATTTGCAATAAGATGGGAAGTTCGTATCTCTTCGCAATATTAGCGCATGCAGTGACGTACAAAACAAATATTTTCAAAGCATTACCACACAATTCTTATTCGGTAGCTACAATTCATTTTCCACGAAATATACATTCTAGGAAAATGTAAAATTTTACGCATTGTTATTTGGTAATATATTGAGGATCTACATAACAGAATTGAACGCTTGTTACAATCTATTTTAGGTATTCTAAATGTTAATTGAGATTGTTCATCCATCTCCGTCTCATCTAGGTTGCAGTCATAAACTTAGAAGCACCCTGCAACGAACGTACCAGAGAGCTGAACAGGTCAATCCAACCTCTCTGGGACGACATTCTGGCGGAAGCTATCGGGAAGACTGCCGCCACCTTTTCGATGTCCTAAGTGCCTATGGAGGCAGTTTGGACTAACTGATTGGTGCGCCGGTTTGGGAATCTTTTCTGAGGGACACGGATTCAATCCCTGGCGTGGTCGGTTATTTGGTTTGGGATGGGGGTCAGTAGCGTGACACTGTAAGCTCAGCCAGAGTCAAACCAGCTTTAAATGATTACCTGGAGAAATCTGGGAAGGTAAGCAGGAAGGGTATGCAAAAGCACAGGATGGCTGGCCTCCAGGCCCCCATTGCCCATCCTGGCTGAAAAGCCACAAAACGGAGATGAGCACCACCAGTTTGAACTTTGAGGGTCCAGTACCCTCATACCATACCCTCATAGTGCCCTCACAAGCATATCTAAGGCCTAAAATAAGCCACTCTTTTGTTAATTTATCAGCTCAGTTTCCCATCATCTTACAAATAATCTATGGTTTAGAACACTAATAAATGTGTATTACCCAAATTCTTGTACAAAACATATAAATGGCATCAATATACACATCTGAAATAAGTATACCTACAATGATAATATACAAAAGAAACCTAAGTTGAAAAAAAAAGTAAAAAAGAAATTTTGAGCCACACAGAAAAATCCCAAAGGAATTTAGGCTACACCACTCTTTCAACGTTGAAATACTGACCAGGTAATTAATAAATTAAACTAATATGAGATGAGTAAAACTCCCCCAAAGAGTAATACTGTTATGAATTAATGGTAATTAAAAGAAAGAAATATATAAGGATGGTCAAAAGCTGGTTAATATTATTTTTAGGACCTTGAGAATTTTCTTCATATCTAATAATTTCTTTACTTTATCTTCGATGTGAATTACAACCCTGAATTTTTAAAATAGATAGCAATGTAAAAAAAATGAGATCAAAACAGCAATTGTCAGACAAATAGCAAATAAATGTTAAAGAATCAAGAAAGTAATTGATCCCTGGACCTATTTTAAATTTATGCCTGAAAACCAAGTTTTTAAAGATGTTTCTTTGGCTTGTTTTGAAAAGTATGGAGTTTTAAGGGCGGTACCATATTGTTACAACTGTTGTGACGTTAAACCGTAAAAATAAACAAGCACAACTATTTGGTAAAATTTGACAAATATTATATTTTACATTATTTTATTTTATTTAAAAATTTCTTTTGTAATATCTAATAGTTTCTTTAATTTACCTCCAATATGAGTTACTACCCTATGCTCTTAAAATGGATAGAAATGTAAAAAAAAGATCAAAAAAATAATTATCAGACAAATAGAAAATAACTGTTAAAAAAGCAAGAAAGCAATTGCCCCATGATCCCATCTTAAATTAATACCTGAAAGCCACAATTTCTAAAGTATTTTTATGAAATTTCAAAGGCGGTACCACATTTTTGCTACTGTTTTTACATTGAACGGTAAAAGTAATAAGCTGAAGTATTTATTAAAAATTGACAAAGTTTATCTCTATTCAAAATTCGGACACTTTCTTTTATTAAAGAAACTTTAACAGTTTTAATATTTTCACTAATGAATTTTCGTTACTGAAAGTTAGTTAGTTGTTCTAAAATTGGATTATCCTCAAAGATGGAAGGGGTAGACCAGTAGTTTCCGACCGATTTCGGACCATGGACTTCTAATCCATGGACCGATTTCAGACCACCCAGGCACTTCTAAAATCCTGATGTCCCCATAAGGATATTTAAATTCTGTTATTATTTTACGCGTTAAAAGGCTATTAAATTCACATCCCCTTTCGGGTCATCCTCTGGGCATATTTAATACTAAAGAAAAATATTGTGTGAATACGACCCCATTTGTGCCATGTATGAAGTCAGAGCAATGACATCAGTATTTTTTGTACTTTTTAAAGGCATATGAGTGATGTCATTGACTTAATTTTTTTTTTTCAAAGTTAAGACTTTAAAGTATAGTCAGCCGAAAGGTGCAAGTCCTGCCCCTGACCTACCAAACTATTGCCATGCCCCATTGATGAGGCATGCGTTCCCCGTAGTGAATCGCGGGGGAAGGCCACGCTGTTAATGAAGCAGATAATGTTAACATTGATGAAGAAGACCATAAGAAGAGGCTTCCAGATATTGATTTAGTAAGTTCATTCTTGAAATGAGAATTTTGTTTATTTTTTAATCAGGGGTTACAACAACATTGTGGCACATAATATGCGCTTATTTTTTAAGCAGTTTTAGCAATTATAGCTGATTTGACAAGGGAGGATGGGTATACCATAGTATTGAGAATTTTAACTATCTTTTCTTGAAGGTCCGTCTGGTTATTTTTGCCCTAGTTAAAATGAGAAATGACTTGATTTCTAAAGATAACTGCACTTTCAAAAGAGAGCTTCACCTAGTTACGTTGTTTGGTGTAAAATATCATAATCCTATTTTTTGCAGATATTTCACCCACGTTTTATTCTTTTTAAATTTGACGCCTGTTCCATCAAAAAGCTGAATAATAGCCCATAGATGTCTTTTTCATTAAGAATTTAATCTACGATTTTTCTAATTTCAGATCTATGGCTGTGAACGTTTAAACTTAATCAATTCAAACAATTTCAACTTATTTTCAGTGTTCCAAATACTTTAAAGTTTTTACCAAATATAGATATATTTGACAATTTTGTTAGTGGGACCTTCAATATTTTATTATGATTAGCTTGCTAGTTTATCAATAGGATATTGAAAAACAAAAAGGAATCTTTATATATCAACAGTAAATACACCAATTAACTAGGTGTACGATAATGGTACCATGATACCCATGATACCCATGGTACCATGATACCCATGATACCCATGGTACCATGATACCCATGATACCCATGGGTACGTGATACCCATGCACAGATAAAGCAAGAAAGTTTTGTTCTATTAAATTTATAAACTACCAACCAGAAAGAATTTACTATATCTTAATTTGCTAAATTTAGGAATTTGCTAAAATTTAGGAATTCCATCACACTTGAGGATTTTACTCGGGGAAGAGTGAGCACTGAGTTTCCAATGTGGTATTCCCCTCAATATTCATCCTCACAACATAACTTTTAAAAATCGGTTAAGCTGCATCTACATATAAACACAACCAAAATCAATCTTTCACATAATACCGAACGAAGCTAACTCTTGGAAAAGGTTCGTAAGATAGTTGGGGTCAGGATAGCCATGTCCATTGCGATTATCTTTGGATGTTTTATGATGAATCTCGTTCCAGGTAATAACGTCATCTCGTCCAGTGGTTGTGGAACGTCCAACTGTGAACGTTAAGCGTCTTTCGAACGCAGTTTGAAGCAGCTTGAGTGCCTGAACAGAAAATGTAATCACGAGTTAATATAAAGTAGAATTAACCAGAAAAAGGTAAGGTTCTAGAGTCCCTTCCATAGTAATAATAATAATAATAAATAAATAATAATAAATAGTAATAATAGTAATAAATAAATAGTAATAAAAAGTAATAAAAAGTAATAAAAAATAATAAATAAATAAATAATAATAATAGTAATAGTAACAATAGTAATAATAATAATAATAATAGTAATAATTAAATAAATAGTAATAAAAAGTAATAAATAAATAAATAAATAATAATAAATAATAATAATAGTTATAGTTATAATAATAATAAAAAAAAATGTCCTTACAAACACACGTGCGAGGAGGGACTGCTATTTTATCAGTTTTACAGGAGTTTCCTAAGAAAATATAACCTGTTTTTAGGTTTTTCTTCAAACTTATTCCACCCTCGAAGATGTTGATGGTCTTAATGTCCTAATGAGTAAGTTCTGATGATACACTAATGCCTTAATGGCTTGCATTAAGGTCTAGAATGACTTGCATTTGCGAAGCCCAAAGAAAATTCTTCCGATAAGCAGCATGTTTCCTCAATCAGGCAAGTATGTATGGAAGAGGCCTTTGGCCCCAAGACCCCAACCCAGAGTCTCAAAGTTCTTTCAACTTCCCAAGATCTTTCAATGTTTTGCAATTCATCTGCTTGAATTTTTGCCTTGTTAAAATCCACCCCTCCCCTAACCCCACGTCTCCAGAATAAAATATCCATGGACCCTTCTTTTTGGTTGATTATGTTTGGTTATACCGTTTGTCCTAGGTGATTGGATAGGTGAGAAAGGTCAAAACCCTAATTACTCAAGTGCTTATCTGTCTTAATTGCTAAATTACGAAACAGTTTTTTTTTCTTTCTCTCCGAATAATCACCTTTTAATAATCATTACCTTTTTTGTACAGCTGATTTTATGAAAGAAAAGGTTACAAGGGGGCGAATTTTGGGGCAAGTAGACGGATTAGGGTTCAGTAAGCAGACAATTTACTCACAAATTTGTAAACTTTTACTATTAAGAATAGGCGAAACAACAGTTACCATTATGGAATCAGCTACCAACGGCGATTCTTACTCACTTGACAGTTTTTTGTTTTTCGAAACACTTTTTCAAACTTCTGGTTACTACGGAAAACGGTTCGCTATTTACAAGGTCGCCACCAAAACTGCAACCCCGATATAACCTTAGAATGGTCCTTTTTGGCTTTAGAGGCCTTTTTTTTTACAACAAGTAAACATCAATAAGACCAATTCAACACAAAAGATATAAACAAGTTAATACTTATTTTATGAGACACAAGAAAACACTATTAGAAACTAAAATAACCAAAATAAAACAATAATTTTACAAAAAAAGAAAATACAGCTTGAGGAATAGCTATAAACGTGCCACCGACCGGGAGGGAGAACTCCCATGGAGATAACAAAAATAGATTTTAAAACCAGAGAATTTTCACCCAATCTGTAAAATTTTTAAATAGCCTTTCATTTATTCTGTCTTGGTTTTTTGCTTGTTTGATTCAGAGTTTCTTCTTCTCTGTTTGAGTTTACTTTAAAATCTTTGTTGTTTTTGAATTATTATTATAATGGAAGGGACTCTAGGAGCTTAGCTTTAAGGTGGGCCTACCTCCACAGAATACGGAACATAGACTGAACGCCACGTAGTGTAATTACGACATGTTTTGAAAATCAGATTTTCTTCTGCTCTTTTTGAGTTTACTGCAAAATCTTAGTTGCTTTTTTTTTTTTTTTTTTTTTTTTTTTTTTTTTTTAGCACTGAAGACGGCTTGGTGGAAATCCTTGCCGAAATATCTGCTTTGGATCTTTCCGTTTCTTGTCTATTTACCGGCTTGTTTAATCCTCGTTTTCTCGGTTATTTTTAATTAATTTTTTTGCTGTTTGCCATGTGTCGAAAATAAAAAATAACATGGCAAAATTGTAGTTTAGCTGCTTTTCGCTATCTTGGAAAGATAGCTTAGGTTAGGTTAGGAAAAATAAAACTTTCAGTAATGAATCCAGGGCTGAAAACATACTCTGGGAAGGTATTGCCAAGCTTCTATGTTAAGCCTCTCCTGATTTTTAAGTCTTAGAAATTTAACTACGTGACAGGTCTACTGAAACTGTGACAAAACAACGTTTTACCTTAATTTTCAGTTATCAGTTTCTTTTTCTCTGGTTTTAGCTCTAAAAATGCAATTCCTATAATTTGAGTAGAATTTGTCAAGCTGAAACAAAGTTGTGAAGCTGAAACAATTTTGTTTACCTCATTTAAGCAGAAGATCTATTTTGCAAAGTTTCACTTTTATAACACAAAGATTTTCAAAGGTCATCAAAGGTCAGGGTCTTCTAGAGGGAGAAGGAGTGGAAGTAGGTACTTCAAAATACCTTCCTGGGACATACTTTTGCCTGTAGACCCATCCCTGAAAGTTTCATTTTCCTAACCTAACCTCTTTTCAAAATAGCAAAAAGTAGTTTACCTAGAATTTTACCAAAAATGATCCCCAAAGATGCATTTTATCGCATTTTGAATCTCTTCCCCTAGCAAAAAAAAACAACCTTGGGGTTTCCCTTAGAGTAATTCGCTCTGTTCTCTAATGCATATTTATTGACTTTTAGTTGTAATTACTCCAGATTATAATCTGATTATAATCTGATACTAAGATACTGATACTTAGATACTGATACTGATACTAATCTGATCTAAGATTATAATCTGATACTATTTTTGTAGTGCTGCTTAATTCAACAATGATAATGCATTAAATCACATAAAATAGACACAGATAAACATTTAAGAAAGCACTGAAACTTAAAAAAAAAACCAACCGTTTGTCCTTCTGGTGAATCAGGTAGATATGCAGTCCTAGGAAACCCAGTAGCGTAATAAGGACGTCCTGGATGGGGATGTTCAGGTCCCTGAGTCCCAGCTTTGAAACTATGGAGAGAAATCTTTTAACAGAATGCATTGGACAAATTATGCACAGAAATAGAAAGTATGAAGCATAAGGAGAGAAGTAAAGAAAAATGAAAATAATATCTCATTTCTGACCATAGCAGTGGCCAGAATTTTGGGAGCAGAATCATCCTCATAAGGCCGATGATAGTCCATCTATCTATATATTGTACGTTTTCCAGTGTTAGCCTTAGAAAACTCAAAAATTCAATCCGTCATTTTCCAATAAATCTCATATTTTTGATAAATTCTTAATTTATACCCAGTGTCTGAAATTTCATCCAGCCTGAAATAAGATTCTACCGGTACTCATAGAAAATTAGTCTAAATGGAATTAATTAAAATATCAAAATAAAGAGGAAAGTTAAAACTTAAATAAAAAAGAAATAACCTTAAATAATAAGGGACTGAGTTGAGTATTGAAGATGGACGGAGACTGGATTTGTTATTATTATTTTTCTTTTATATTTTTATTTATATATGATTATTTTTAATTTTTTTAATTCAGTTATTTTTTTAATATATAGGTTATAGTTTATTAATTTTTGGTTTATTTATAATAGTTTTAATTAAATAGTTGAGGTTTTTTAAATAGTTCAGTTAATAGATAAGTAGTTAACTTGGATTTTCGTGCGACCGCAAACCTTCATACGTTGTCTACAGCGTTTTGTTTAGTTTATTTATTTGTGAATGTAAAAAAATAGACTTAACTTAGACTGACACCCACATTATCCCCCTCCCCTCGTTACACTGCTTTAATGAAAACAAGGCGCATTTTAGCGTCATTATTTTGTTTCTCTATGCTCAGATAATGATGCGGTTCAAATGTTTTACAAGTAAGGAGGAAAATAAAACACCTTTGCTTTAATGTGTTAATAAAGAAATTAACGAGTACTAAAAAGAGAATTGAGAAGTATTGAAAGTAGGATAATGATAATGTTTTAATCAAGATTGAGCAGCCAAAGGGGAAATGAAAGATGAGTAATAAAGGTAAAGGAAATGAAGTAGGAAGATAATGAAAGATTCTACTTTTTGGTTTTTATTTGTAAAGGTGGAGTATTTACTTTCTTTCTTATTTTTTTTTTTTTATTCTTATTGTGGGGGACGGGGGTAAAAGTTAATTATATATCGGGGGAAATAGAGGTTGATGAAAAAGATAATGAAAAGTGTAATTCAAGGTCAGGATGGAAGGGGTGCCTTAAGGGGGAAGGGCAGCCTGAGATATCGGATGAACCTAAAAGGTATAAGAAAATTGAAATGTAGTATACCTCTATTTTAATACCCTGGTATATTTTGGAATGCTCAATTTTTATATAATATTAATAAATTAAATTTTTTGAAGATTTTATTTTTATTAAGAAAAGAGTAGGTGACATTAGATGAATTATGAGATATTTTTAAAGAAAATTTGAAGGTCACCGAGAGGAGAAGAGGTGAAAAAAAAAAAAAAATCAACGACTACTATAGCTACTACTATTAACGGCTTACTACAGTACCAAGCCGTTTGAGGTCTGAACACCTTCACATAACCCTCCTGCACCCTAATCTATTCACAGGTTCATTCTTTAACCTCTATCTGGCAGTCTGTTATCCTTCATCCTTCAAATTTAGGTAAGCCATCTTAGCCTTTGTTTCGTTACAACCTTAGAAGAAGGATCAAACCAAATTTCTGACAAAATGACCGCCAAAAAGGCAAAACAGCCAAAATGACCATATCAAACAGTTCGAGGTAACAAACTGTAAGAAAGGAGCGACCCGGCTCAATAGTAACCGAAACTCTACAAAACGGAATTTTTATACCAAAAGATATATCAAAAGAATTGGAGTTTTATGCTGATTTCAAATACGTACGTTTTTCTTACCCATGAAACATTACGAGCCTGAAAAACTTTTCTGATCTTTAAAAAAGAGGGAAACCCCTTCTAAAAGTGATAAACCATCAGATTCAGCGTATCAGAGAACCCTACTGTAGAGGTTTCAAGCACCTATCTAAAAAAATATGGAATTTTGTATTTTTTGCCAGAAGAAAGATCACGGATGCGTCTTTGTTCGTTTTTCCCAGGGGTGATCGTATCGACCCAGTGGTCCTAGAATATCGTAAGAGTTCGTTCAAACGGAAATTAAAAGTTCCAGTTCCCTTTTTAAGTAACCAAAAAAATTGGATGGCAACCAGGCTCCCTCCCACGTCCGTTTTTTTCTCAAACTCGTCCGATCAACATTTTAAGATAGCCATTTTGTTCGGCATAGTCGAAAGGCCAAATAAATATGTCTTTGGGAGGATTCCCAAATCCTTGGGAGGAGGGATTTTTCAGTGGAGGAGTAGCCAGATTTCCTGCATTATTTAAAAAACTATCAGAAATTAACAAAAACAAACAATTTTTTTCAACTGAAAGCAAGGAGTAACATTAAAACTTAAAACGAAGAGAACTTATTCCATATATGAAAGGGACTGTCCCCTCAATAACGTCCCGCTTTTTATGCATAAAGATTGCCCGTTTGTCAGAACTGTACTTTTTAAAGTAATAAACAACTTTAGCGTAAAAGAGGGGCGTTGATGAGGGGACAGCGTCTTTCATATATGGAATAATTTCTGTTCGTTTTAAGTTTTAATGTTGCTCCTTACTTTCAATTGAAAAAACTTGTTTTTCAGTTAATTGATATATGGAGAGTCAAACGAATACACAAAACTATCTGGAAATACCATCATAAGTACCATAGATAGATATATAGATAATTTATTAGTGACCGAGCCGGAAACCTTCGTTACAATATTTTTCGTTTTGTCCAGCATTTTTGGAATAATTTGTTTAGTTTCCAGCAAAGGACAAATTACATCCTAGACGCCTTGAGAAGTTTCAAGCAGGTGCGATAATCACAACAGTCAAGGTAATGTTGTTAATTTTACCATTTTAACCTCTTCATTTTAATCTCTCCTTGCTTTTTCATTTCTTTTCATTTTTCATTTATTTCACTTTCTTTCACTTCATTTCATTCACTTTTCATATCTTTTTTTCATTATTAAACCTACTCTAAGTTTTAAATCTGTCCTTTAATTCAATTTAGCCAAATTAAAAAAAAATAATAATTTTAAAAATTAATAATTAGACAGTCCTTTCGTACATAAGCCTTTAATTTCTTCTTAGCAGCTGTGGTCCCTCGTAAATGGCAAAAACTTTTATTCAACATAACATGCCCAATAGCATTTCTTTCGAAATCCATTCTGAATACGTCCTTTTCTCCCACAGTTTAGCCTGATGCAAAAATAAGTGCAACCCCATTGGGACCCACTCCTCTACCCCATGCTTACCCAAACGATGGCTTTACGGGGAAAGGTGGGTACTCTTTTAATGTTGAAGTTTAGAAACTGTTAGAAACTAAAAAGACCGTAGGAAGGTCCTTAAGTTTCAAGAAAACCAAATTACCAAAAAACATATTTTGACGAATTGTAAAACTCTGTCTCACAACTTTATTTTTTAAAACAGTAAAAAACTCTAGCATAAAGAGCGAGGCGTTGAGGAGGGGACAGCCCCTTTCATATACAGAATAATTTCTGTTCGTTTTAAGTTTTAATGTCGCTCCTTACTTTCAGTTTAAAAAACTTGTTTTGTTTCATTTAATCATAGAGCAACGAAACAATGCATTAAATCCTTTAAAGCAACGCTTTGATTTCATAAAAAAAATGCTTTGTTGTTTCATTGTCGAATCCTAAAGAAGATCTGCAGCCGCAATGTTATGGCAATGGCCGTTTAGTTAGATGCTGTAACAGTTTCCAAGCGAGCGCATTTTCTCAGATGTCGTTTCTGATAGTACAACAAAGTTGTTAGTACAGTCAGTTCTTAAGCACAGCTCGCATCTGTAGTTCTCCGCTTTACAGCCTTATTAAGTTTGTTGCTTTCCCTTCGTTTGTGTCTGTGTTTCATTCCCTTATACTACTGTACAGGGCCGTATCCAGGATTTTTTTCGGGGGTGGAGTTACAAAAAAAACTTCAAAAATAACATAACAAAACTGTTTATATTCATTTTTGTTACGCTTTTACGAGTCGAACTAAAATTTCGGGGGGATTCAAACCCCCTAGACCCCCCCCTACTGGATACGGCCTTGCTACTGTATACTGTGGATAAAAATGAATAACATTAATAATAGTTCCTGTCCCCAGGAAATGAATATCGAATTCAAAATGACCACTTACTTATACTGTATTTCAATAGTTTTGTAACCATCATATCCGGGTAGACTATAGCTTCGAACATAATGTTTCATCGATCCGTGTGGCATATTCCCAGAGTACACACCATATAACTCCTTGCAACTTGGGCATCGAATACCAGTCTATAAAAAATTATACTGATAGAACAAAAATAATAGAATAAAATAAATAGAAAAGTTAGAAATAGATAGAATATATAGATAGAAATAAATAGAAAGATAAAAAAGGCCTAAAAGAGGCAGAATAAAATTAAAGGAAAGAATGCAACAAAGATAGTACTTGAAGATACCCAGACATTGTTAAGTAAAAAAAAGGATTAAGCTTAAATGGGGACAATAACATTTATTGAAAGAACTGAAGTGCCAGCGAGGGTCAGGGAATAACAACTTGCAGTTCCAGGGCCCAGAAACCCTTTATAGTCCAAGCTTTGAATTTGGGAATCGAAGTTGGGGAAGTAAAAAACATCTTCTAAAATATTGACAACAACCCCCTTTGGGTTGTCACCTTTGACATGGCTCTTGTCAAAAACACTCTTGATTTTTAATTGGTTTATTTGACACATCATCTAAACAAACAGTTGGTATGCCATTCAAAAAGGTCTTGGCCAATACATAGCCCCTATTTATATATATTTAGATGAGGGTGCATGATTGAACTCTCTGGATTTGAATCAACCACTTACAACTCGTAAAAATAAGCTTGAGTTCGCAACTTCCGTTCGTACGATTCCCACCATGGGCTGGATTTGAGCGACCCCGCAATCTTGTTTTAGGGGGATATAAAAAGCCTCACCGGTAGCCTTTAAATCATGAAAAATAAACTATTTTCATAGATTTTGGTAAAATTCCTTTCTGTTACAATTCATCAATTCGCACTGGAGCCAAACATGATATTTGCGTAGTTTCCACATTTAGATTATTGCGAAAGGTTCATAGGATTACTCAGATTGCTTCGGATAAAATTTATGTGCGATCCAAATTAAAACGATAATGGATTTTGGATATCAAGATCCAAGAGCAGGAAAATCGACATACCAACAGCCATGAGCGACACCCAAATATTTCCAAGGGAGACAAGTGATCCCAGGGGCTTTTGTGCCTGCTCCTTCCCCAGAGCCCGTGCTACCAGGTCACATTTTTAAAATATCTTCTTGTGTACCGATCTCACCCTTCTAATAAAATTTACTAGCAAACTTTCATATTCGAAAACAGTTGATTTAAATAACTTTAGATTGTCTCCCACAAACGTCTTAGACTCTACCTCAACTGCATATCGATGTCTTCGATTATCTTTCTACGAATCTTTCAGTGTAATAAATACATAAAAATAAAACAGATCAAATACTCGTTTTCAAAAAAGGCATTAAAGTAGAAAACATTTTTTTTCTCTCGAGAAATCTATAAATATAACTGAAAACAAGGGTCGCAAAACGGATTTGGCTTTACATAACATAGATATCAAATTGATTTAAGATATAAATACAAAACTAAAAAAAGTTGATTAGTTGAGAAAAACGAGTTAAAAAGATCAAGTTATTCCAATTCCAAGCCGTTTTGCGCCTCTCATTTTCTCTGTTTATCTTAAGATTCTCAAGAAAACAAGATTATTTTTCAATTTCTAGTCCACTTGAAACTAGTTTAAAAAAATCTATATAGTTTTTTTTTTCACGTAGTCACATAGGAAAAAGGAATTTTCAAGATATTTTTTTTTATATTTCGTTCATTATTTCAAATTAGGCAAAGCAATTATAGACGTCAGCAGGGCCTTATCCAGGGGAGAGGGTTACCCAGTCTGGATCTACTACATGTAAACAAATTTTTGTTACGTTTTTAAAACTTTTTTTTCACACCCTTCTCACCCGAATTAAAGTCCTGGACCCGGCCCTAGAAATCATCAAGCATTTTTGCTAAAAAGCGGAGTAATTGAAGCTTTAATTTCGTATTTCTTTGAGACCTTCCCTTAAATATATCTGAAATTTTTCACATAAATAGTCCATGCGGTAGATAATACTTCGCACCTTTGAGGAGTCAAAAATAAATAAAAGTCAATTATTTAGAAAATAGTATCCCATAACAAATATGTACAGGCTTTAGAAGCCTGAAGGACATTAAAAGAATCTATTATACGTGGTTTATGCTCTTTGCGGAGAGTATTAGAGAAATTAATGTTCTTTTCGTGTTATTATTAGTGCAGTTTTTCTGCCACGATGCTGCAAAGATTTCTGAACTTCACACCAGATAATTTTTGCCTCATTGACTTTAACATTTTGAAAGAATCGACTATTAGCCCTTGAAAAAGGCTAATTATTAGCCCTTGTATTATTAAATTGTCTTATGTAGGAGTCAAACCTAAGTTACCACGGCCACAGGGAAATGTCCGTGTTTTTTTTACCACGACCACAGGGAAATGATAGCTAAGCTATCAGGTCTGATAAAACAGAGTTTTTTTCACTTATTTTGTCAGGAATTTTTGTAAGTTCTTTAATGAACAATTAATATATGCCACAATAAATTGATACCGACAAAGGTATGAATCATATTCCTAATAAATATTGCCTTCGACTTGCATATTCGTGGGAATATCTCTTTTAGATTTCTCAACTTCTTCAGTTGTAAGGGCTCACCATTTTTTTATTTAATTTTTGGGAGACAAGGGCAATACTCCTGACTTAGACTTTTATAAGGCAATACTCCTGGTAAGGATCTTGCCTATCTTTCTCAACTTCTTGTGAAATGTGGGCAAAAATTGCCCACATCTCAGAACTATTGTGATGGTACTCTTCCATTAGTAAGGAAGATTTGAGTTCAAATAGTTCTAGGGCAACGGTGATTACTGTCTCTTCATAAACGTGAACTGATACCCTAGGGAATTTTATATTAAATTTTGGGATTTTCGATCTTAGACGACGGGAGAACCAATGCGAGCCTCTCGTCTTTTTAAGGACTCTCCTGATTTTTCTGGCCCCCTCGATTGTTTCTTATCTTTTTTAATCCCATTTTAAAATAAACTTGTCAATTTTTGACGCCCTTTTTACATTGAAAATTCCGTCCTTAGCATTTACGTTTGTCACTTCATTCATGACAAACGTCTCTAACTTCTTCAAACAATTATATCTTTAATTCTGACCTACGAAAAGGCAGTCTTGGAATGTAGGAATGCATTCAAACACTCGTGGTGGCTTTGGACAGCCTGTAAGTATTTTCGAAGACAACACTGCCTGTCCATGACATAAAAATAACAGTTCAAATCCTTTTATTAGACATTGAAAACAATGACAAAATCTCTGGATATTTCTATCACATACACAGTGATCGTCATCAGTAGTTAAACTGTTTGTCCGTTCGTCATTTCATTTTTGATAACATTAAATTCTTCATTTCTGATTGGATTATTTAACTTATTCGAATTAATTACCACAAGATGACATTGGTCTAAACACGTTAACAATATCCCATCCAACATGAGAAATCCATTGCCTTTCTTTTTTTTTTTTTTTTTTTTTGACTTGACTTGACTTTTATTTTTAACTAATAATACATCATACTTAAATGGCACTTACAACACATTTTTTAAATAAAATTATCAACAAACGTAGAAATGGTAAGAACGTATGACGTTTTATTAAGCCACTATTGTGACTTGAGCAGCGTCACACAATCTTTTATCATAAACCAAAACTCATTCACTCTTTCTACTCTTTTCATACCATTCAATACAAATTAACTCAATTTAACTTTTTTTTAACTTTTCCTGGACATATAACGCTAAACTATGACGTATAACAATAAATATAACGTTAAACTTAATTCAATAAATAATAAATGAATTTTGGCATGGAAAGTATACTCAGTGTCAACAAGTATTTTCCTTCGCATTACTTTTAGCAAAAATTTCAAGAAATAATCCTAACAAGAAATAAAAATTTACCAAATTTGAGGTTAGTGAGCAACCTGGCAAGGTGAAAAACTAATCTTGCTGCAGCTTCTCATTGATATATCTGATTATTTATCAAATAATTTATTTATTTAAATTTATTTTAAATAAATAAATATTTATTTATTTAAATATTTATTTATAATAAATGATTAAATAATTAATATATATATATAATATAATAAATATAATGAATTATAATAAATAATTTATAAATAAATAATTAAATATTTATCAAAATTATTTATTTAAATATCTCATTTGAGAATGTCTCCCGGCTGATATATAGCTTGGCAGTTCTCGTTAAGGAAGCATCAAGCAGTGTATTAGCCAAGAGTGTTATTGCGTGGATTACGGTAGTATGATCAAGAAAATGAAAAAAAAACTCATCTAAGCATTAGGTCACCTAAGGACGAAGGAGGGATGCAAACTCTCCATTTTTTTTTAATCTTTGATTAGGTCTCTTAGATTTTAGATTGTGTTTAATAATCTCACCCCAGCCTTGCCTATGGCGTCCTATTTCCTCCACCTTACAAGAAACGTAGTACACCTATTCTCATAATTTGACCATTTGCGCCCTGAACATTATCATCTGTCCAAATTTAAATTATAGCCCCCCCCCCCTTTAAAGAAAAGATCAGAGTTTGAATGTATCATGTTTACTTTATAGGCTTTGTTGCCAGATAATAAACGTGATCTTGGGTACGAACAATCCGTCCCTAGCATTTACCGTTTGTCACTTCATTCGTGACAAACGTCTCAAACTTCTTCAAACAATTGTATCTTTTAAATTCTGAACTACGAAAGGAATCTATTGTTCCTTTTTCTCTCAGAAATGACATGGATATCAAACAGTTCGTGGTAAAAAACTGTAAATAAGAGGCGACCCGGCTCAATAGTAACCGATTTTGATACCAATAGATACATCAAAAGAATCGGCTTTTTTTGCTGATTTTTAATATATAAGTTTCATCAAGTTTAGTCTTACCAATCACAAGTTACAAGCCTGGGAAAATTTGTCTTATTTTTGAAAAAAGGGGGAAACACCCCATGAAATCCATAAAATTCTCACCATCAGATTCAGCGTATCAGAAAACCTTACTATAGAGGTTTTAAGCTCCTATCTACAAAAATGCGGAATTTTGTATTTTTTGCCAGAAGAAAGATCATGGATGCGTGTTTATTTGTTTTTTTCCCAGGGGTGATAGTATGGACCCAGTGGTCCTAGGATGTCGCGAGAGGGCCCATTCGAACGGAAATTAAAAGTTCCAGTGCCCTTTTTAAGTGACCAAAAAATTGGAGGGCAACTGGCATCACTTTTTACAAAAAAATCTTTATTAATAAAACCAAAACCATATGATCAGATTTCAATCCAGTTTTATGTTGTGCCTCCATGTGGCATTCCCTACCAGTTAAAATTCGGCTATGTCATTCCTATAGAACAATTTAAAAAAGAGCTAACTTACCACCTCCTATGCCTTAAGAGTTAGTTCTCTCCGGGGTGCTACCATTTCGAACAACCGTCACAAGCACTAAACGTCATTTTGTCGACAAGGAAAATCCGTCAGAACCACTAACCGACAGAACGTCGACAGTGTTAACATCGACAGTCACAATCGCTACCCGTCAGAACGTCGACACGTCATAAAATCTAAAAAGATTTTAGATGTTATGACGTGTCGAGGTTATGACTGTCGACGTACTGACGGTTAGCGGTTCTGACGGATTTTCGGTATGAAAAAAAAATTATACGTTTATATAATAGTAATAAGTATATAATAGTTTATAAACAAATTTTGGCTATATATTTGCACATCCGAGGGGTGGGAGTAAAGCATAGTATATATTAAATATGTAACCTACCCTAACCTAGGTACCTCCCCCCCCTAGACCCCAAAAAACTAAAGTTTTAAAATTTTAGATGTTACGATGTGTCGATGTTATGACTGTCGACGTTTTGACGGTTAGTGGTTCTGCCAGATTTTCGTAATGAATTTTTTTTTGCTGTTATGACGTGCCGATGCTATGACTGTCGACGTTCTGAAGGGTAGCAATTGTGACTGTTGATGAACTGACGTGTCAATGTTGTGACGGTTAGTGGTTCTGACGGATTTTTTGTCGATTTTATAACGGATTTTGTCGATGTCCTGGTGTTAATGCTCCTGACAGTTAGATGTCATGACGCCCTTCTATCCCTTCTCTTTTTCCGTTCTATATTTCCTTTTCATTTTGTTTAATTCATTTATTTTGATTGGCATGGCAGTTTTTGAAGTTGTTGTCTAATTTTTTTTTTCTTCCTGTCCTTTTGTTTGATTTTAGCGTTTATTATTTAATGTTATGTTTAGTCTCCCACTCTGACAGGCCAAAGAGCCTTTGTGAGGTTCTAAAGTTTTGTAATTTTTTCTCTGTTTTCGTTAAATAAATTGATTGATTGATTAGTTCTTAAGCATTATTCCTAAAACTGTCAGGAAAAATTCCCTGAAAGCATTGAACATCATTAATCACACAACCCTTCCTTAGAAAAAAAACTCCTACCTGGTTAATTTGGTCATGTGCCATTTGTTCCAGGCAACAAAGGTGAAATACATGTCCACACTGGCTCAGCTCAACAGGACAATCTTTTTGACGACTATAGCCCCCTTTCTCAGCAAGTGGACAGTAACAGATAGCACAATCACCATCAGGCTGTTCAACTACATAAGATGAGGTTCTCAGAATATCATTTTTGGTATCTGGTGCAACCAGTCGCTTATTCTGTGCTGATATATTATACATTATCTGGTCTCTAGAATAGAATAAATAAATACAAGTATTTTATACAAGATCATATTTTTAATAAATGCTTATTTTTATACAAGAAAAAAAATAAGCAAGATACGCCAGAAATAAACATGATATGAGGGATAAGCAAATGAAGTAAATAGATGTGCTAAAAATAAATAAATACGACAGAAACTGGATACACTAATACTACTACTACTACTAACAACTCACTGCAGTACCAATCCGCCTGAGTCCGACACAGCCAAGCACTCTCCTCCTCCATCCCAATTGATTCAAAGCCCCCCTCTTTGCTTACTTGCTTACTGAAGTCCCATCCATCCTGATGAGACGTTTTGGGGCCGTTCCTTTCGAGATTTCCTGGACTAGTGCTTGATATTCTGTTCGGTCAGGTGCGGTTCTGAATAATTCGGTGATATGTTGCCAATCAAAGTTGTCAATCCACTTCCTATGATGTCTTCCTTGTAGTCGACACCCTTCATCGGTCCCTTTGAGCAAGATCATGGATAATAGAATAGGGTCCATTCTCTTGACGTGCCCAAACCAGCGTAGTTGCTGTCTTCTAACTCTGTTTAGGATCGTGTCTGGTGATTTTAGTCTAATACGGATTTCTTCCTTTGTGGCACGGTCATTGTATTTAATCTTCGCTATCCGGTGTAGGCATCTCGTTTCGAATGCAAGATGGGTGCGCTCGTTTCCGCTTTTATCGTCGATGTTTCACGACCATAAAGAGCAATGGGTAAGATCAGACTGTTAAAAAATTTTAGTACTCAGATGGTGCGAAAGGCAGCTGGACTCTTGAATACTGTTCTGAAACTAGAGCTGGCAAGGGCTAGGTGGCATTTAATGTCGACAGTTTGGCAATTATAGCCCGTTAATAGACTGCCAAGATAAAGAGATCGATCTACCGTTTCCACTTGCTCACTATCATTATAGAAGGGGTGTTTGTGGTGTACTGGTTCTGGCATGATGAAACCATGACTTTAATTTTATTTGCATAAGCTGTATCCCAAACGACTTCGTTGCTTGAGAGATGCTGTCTGCCTGTCTTTAGAGTACTTGAGGGTCGTAGCTAGCTAGTCGATATCATCAGTCCACGCTAGTTTTTCAAGAAGAATCCCACCTATTTTCGCCATATACCCAGAAGGTGTCAGGGAGCGGATGGCATGCAGAAATAGGTTGAACAGATTCGGGGATAGGATGCATCCCTGGAGGACTCCGGAAGTTGTCGAGAATTCATCAGAAAGCATATCGGTAGCCAGAATTTGGCTTTTGAGCTTGTTGTACATCTCCTCAAAGATTTTGACGATTTCGTCTGGGACACCTTAGTGTTTTAGAATATGCCAAAGACCTTTCCTCCATATGAGATCAAGGCCTGTCGACAAACAATAAACAGTTGATAGAGCTCAAACTCAATGTAGCGTTCAATCAGTCGGCGCAGAGTAAAGATTTGATTAATAGTAGATCGTCCTGCTCGAAACCCAGCTTGGTACTCGTCGATAACATGAGCGGCGATTCCTTGTATTCTATGGAAGAGGATCTTAGTCAGGATTCTGGTTTGGTGGCTTTACAGCCTCTAAAGTAAATCAAATTCCCCTTAAATTCTTCCTTAAGGCGTTCTCTTATCCCATTCCGAGACGGTCTACTTTTCGTTTGGCCCTAAATTCTCTCATAATAGACCTAAAACGCAGGACAGAGCCGCATTTTTCATACAGCTTAATGTTTGAAAAACGTTCAATCAGACGGATACTTAAAGTTCGGTTACTATGGGCTGTGGTTCGTCTTTAACTGGGGGTTGTAGCCAATGGCAGATCCAGGGGGAACCCCTAACATAGTCTAAAGTAGTGTAATTTACTTAACTAACGCAAGATTGCGTTAATTAAACTTGCTCCTAACGCAAGTTTATCGGATCAACCTATTTTGCGCCCCCCACCCCTAAAAAAAAGCTTGATCCGCTCCTGGTTGCAGCTAATATTGCAACCATGATCAAAACTCATTAGAAACTGGAAAATCGAACTTAAGAAACTGAAAAATGGTTGGAAATATAAGATAGCAAAACTGAAACGAATATTAATTTTCTTTGGACGCTGGGGGATTTCCAAGGAGGGGAGGCGGGTTTCCTGGCATTATTTGAAAAACGATCAGAAATGAAAAAAAACAAGTTTTTTGACTGAAAGTAAGGAGCAACACCAAAACTTAGACGCTGGGGGATTTCCAAGGAGGGGGAGGCGGGTTTCCCGGCATTATTTGAAAAACGATCAGAAATTTAACTTTAAAAAAAAAACAAGTTTTTTGACTAAAAGTAAGGAGCAACATTAAAACTTAAAACGAACAGAAATTATATCGTAAGTGAGCGGGCTTAGTCCTCCGTAAGTGAAAGGGATGCCTCCTCCTCAAGCGGGGCTGCCTCCTCCTCAAGAGTGGTTGTGAACACCCTGCTCTTTAAGTAAAGTTACATCTTTTGTCCAAATTCTTAAAGAATTAATCCTGAAACACAAGGACCTTTTAATTAGAATAGCCCACTTTTCAGAAGTGCTTAAAAGCTTTATCATGAAGAGCGGGCTATTGAGGCAGCCTCCCCTCATAAACAGAATAATTTATGTTCGTTATGAGTTTTAATAAATGTATATAGATATAACACAGTACGATTATTCCCTATCTCAACCATTATACAAACCCGGACAGGGATGCAAGTGCTCTGAAGAACATTTAAACAACTATAAACATAAGCGACATTCGATTTTTTTTTACAGGTAGAAAAGTCAGATTTCTCTTGAACGCGAAACTTGGCTTCAAAATTGTACACTGACCCGCTAATTACAGATTAAATGGGAGGAGCTGTTTGTACACGTCGATGATGTAGTGCCAAAAATCACTGACCCGTGATCTTACTGTTATATTATTTATATACAGTGGTTTTAATATTGCTCCTTAGTTTCAGTTGAAAAAACATGCTGTTTTTCGATTTAATAAACAGTACGAGGGGGAAGAACTCAAAAAAGGACTTGGGTCTTATAGCCACCATACTCAAGAATTGAAGTTAGGTTAATCATAATGAAATATACCAAAATATGATGAAAATTTAATAGTTTAGTAACAAAATTATGGAAACTACAACAAAGAATTATGGAAAGGGGGCCACCCAGACCGCATTATGTTAAAAACGACATAAACTAACCTAACCAAAATACCAACTAAATATTTAATTAAAATATAGCCACAATGTAATTTCCCACCGAGCCAAAACTAATATTGTCTAATATAAAGACCATGAAAACCGGTTATTGTCTCATGTTCGCGATACAAAATTTCGAGAGAACTAAAATGTATATATCATTAACAAAACTTACTTGGAAGTATCAAGGTCCACCAAATTTTCGTTTGAGTCAACTCCACTAGAGTCCTTGCTCAAGTATGTTGATATGGTATCACTACTAGGTCTTCTAACCCTTCTCCCACTAGGACCGGGTACTTGGCTAAGATCTTGAGGACCCGGCAAGGGTTGGCTAGATTGAGCAGTATTAGATGGGTTTCCTTTCTTCGGCGAGTTTGGAACAGATATAGATTTTACCAGCGATGTAATTTTGCCCATAAACCTCTTAGTTTTTGATGATTTGATGTCTGCAAGCGTTATAATTACGTCTAGAAAGAGGAATGGACATTAGGAATAACAGGAAGACTATTTTGGCTCTCTTTGCTATTTTTGGCTCTTTGCCAAACATTTTGGCTCTTTGCTGGCCAAAAATGTTCAGGGTATTAACAACTA
Organism: Artemia sp. Qi Xiang Cuo; assembly: GCF_049724085.1. Classification (NCBI taxonomy): domain Eukaryota; kingdom Metazoa; phylum Arthropoda; class Branchiopoda; order Anostraca; family Artemiidae; genus Artemia; species Artemia sp. Qi Xiang Cuo. Next base: position 68,315,286 of record NC_142803.1, on the reverse strand, counting down.
ATAAGGTTTTCAAAAGGCGGAACATTTGTCTCTCCAGAAATAAGGAACATCGTGTTTGGATTTCAAAAGCACGTCACAGATATAACAGAATAAAGTTAAGTTGTTTTTTTTTTACCCTAGAAACATAGAAAATTAGTATCTCTCTTTCTTTTTGAATCCGTCTGAACGTTACCAGATGTCTGCACGTCTAACATTAGGTGTGCCTATAAAATAATGTTCACGGGTATAAATTTACAACCACTCCAGGTCATAATGAGACATGTTACGAAAACAATTCTTACTTCGTAATATGCAAAATAATCCTAGTTGACATATTTTCCAGGGGGAGCACCTTTATCCTCACTATTTTCACTGTTGTACAATTTTTTTTAAACAAAATTGTGAGAAACAGATTTGACTACATTTATTCATTTTCAAATAGTCTATACATGAAAGTTAAACACCATCAATGTCATCTAACAAAAAGATATAAATAGGGAAATATTGACATATTTAGGTTAAGTTAGGGAAGATTAGCTAGATTGGTCTTGGGTGTTTGTTTTATAAACGATTTTAAAAACTTGGAGAATAGATATAAAAATGAAATGATGTGTGATTGAAAGACTGGAAGAACAATGAAAATAGTGAGCATAAAGGGGCTCTCCCTGGAAAATATGTGAACTAGGATAATTTTGCATATTATGTAGTAAGATTTGTTTTCTTAACATGTCTCCTTATGACCTCGAGAGGTTGTGAATTTACACCGGTTCGCGTTCAATGACGACTCTAGAGCATGTGAATATTGAGGGGCGCCCACATTCCACCAAATGATGTATGTCTCAGAACACCAGCCACACAGTTTCGCCACGCTTGGCACACCCACCACGCATGGCAGGTGTCGATTAGTGTACGTGATTTTTGAAAGTGGACACCCCCTGGGTAAATATAACCCACGGTATAAGCCTAGAATTTGGGCTGTTGAGAACGAAACTTTTTTAGAAAACAATTCTTACTTCATAATGTGCAGAAAAATTGTAGTTAACACATTTTGACTGCAATTCTGTTATACTCTAGTCCCCCTACCCTACCCCCCCCCCCCCGAACCCCACACAATATGCATATGTATAGCCCAAATCGGTACTGGTGCATTAAGCGTACTCTTTTACATACTACTAAAGAAGTCAAGCTTGGTCAAAGCTAATGAAATAAAATAAAATAGGATGAATATATAATTGTTTAGAAACAAATGTGGGCTATATTTTTGCATATTAGGGGAGGGGGCGGGAATTAAAGCATACCATATATTAAATTGTAACCTAATCTAGATACCTCCCCCTCCCTAAACCCCAAAAAACAACAGTTTAAATATCGTAAATGCAATGAAAACTACTCTTTGCATTCCAATTCTTAACAGCGCTCGCTTGAAATAACCAGTCTGGCGGGTTTCGCCCGGTATCTGTAGCATCTCCAGTTTGACATTCCGTATGTAGTTTATAAAAGAGTACGTTTAAAGCACTAGTACCCCCCCCCCCTCCCCAACATATATTTATCAAAGATTTTGCCACGCGTGACTGTTGTTTCAACTCGCGTACCCTTAACTGAATCAACTGCAACGAAATCAAGAAACTGAAAAACCCCATGGGAAATTTGTAATTTGGGTTATATATTTGCGCATTAGGGGCAGGGCTGTCTCTAGGGTTAGTGGTGCAAGGGAAAAGTTAATTACGCCCCGCCCAATCCTAACATACACCAAAAACAGCGGCGGCACCCGCAGTCACGGCACCTTACCCCGTTCCTCCTCCCCCTTGAGCAGCCCTAATTAGGGGGAGGAGTAGACTTGCATTCTAACTGCAATTATTCGGCATATTATGAAGTAAAAATTGTTTTCTGGAAATGTTTCGGTACTTGTCGGTTATATAATAAACACTCCAGAATTTCGATCGCGAACGACGCGAACGTGAGACAAGAAACTGGTCAAGCAACTTTTTTAAACCAAGCAAATAGCTTTGGCTGAGTTGGAAAATAAATTGTAGCTGTATTTTATTTAATTATTTAGTTGGTATTTTGGTTGGGTTAGGTTACGTATTTCATATATGCTATGATTTACCCCCACCCCCCTTAATGTGGAAATATAAAGCCCAAATTTGTTTCTAAACTATTATACTTTCATCATATTTTTTTTTATTAAACTGGCATTGACCAAACTTCACTTCTCGAGTGTTTATTATATTACCGACAAGTACCAATGTGTCGTTCTTATCAGCCATAATTCTAGACTTATGCCAAACTAACCACAATTAATTAACAGCACTTGAATTTTACAAGTATTCAAACAAAACAACTTGAAAATTAACAGAACGAGCGTACGAAGATTTTCTTATTAGGAACCTTAAGGCACATTTATATAAATAATTTCTTGGAGCACACTGCTTTTCCATTTACGAAAAATTAAACCCGTTTTTCTTGCTTAATTTTTCAGATTTATATAAAGTCTCAAAATCCATATACATCAGGATTAACAAGGGCATGAGGCTCAAATACCGTCACAATTGCAACCATCGAATAAGAATACATGAATTCACACATTTCTTAAATTTGTTCTGTTTTTCTTCTAAAATTCTTTGAAAATCCGATTTCCTTGCACCTTCACTCTCAATCGACATAACTACTAAACCATTTAATCTATCCTGATTCATTGTCAATTTCAGATATTTTTTTTTTACTAGTTTTACGCTGGAAAGCGATCTCTCCCCAAAAGCAACACTTACTGGGTTTGTTAAGAATGTTTGGTACTGGTGCATTATATGGGCCTTTCTAAAAAGTCAAGTTTGGTTAAGGTTAATGAAATAAAATAAAATAGGATGAATATATAATAGTTTAGAAACACATTTGGGCCATATATTTGCACATTAGGGGGTGGGATTGGGGGTGGGGGGTAAAGCAAAGCATATATTAAATACGTAACCTAACCTAACCTAGGTACCTCTCCCCCCCCCCCCACTAAACCCAAAAAAACAACAGTTTAAGTATCGTAACGCAATGAAAACCATGCTATGCATTGCATTACCCTGTAGCGGTCTTGAATTAACCCGTCAAAAACGGTTCTTTTCTGACTGGTTTCCTTGTAAAGGCCCATATAGTGAACAGGTACCGAATATTTAGAGAGCAATAAACAAGTTTGGAAATGCCGTTGCCCTATCATTATCCAATGAAATTTTAACACTTTAAACGAATGTCTATATAATGTCTATGTCTATATCAGCTTCTTACACCTTTGGTATATCTTTTTCCATTAACTTAGAATCTGTTAGAGAAATTTTTAATTCAACACCATGTTTTTTAAGTAGTTATTTTTTCATATTTTGGAATTTTCCCAGAAACCAAAATAATTTATTACGATAATAATATATTTGACATGCACTTATACGGGTACTAGTTTTCTACATTATAAAGCACACAATATAAATATAAAGCACACAATAGTAGAATGCTAAGTATCATTTTGCTTGAGGCCCTAGGAATTCCCATACTATTTGCTTAAAGCTCAACACCTTTTCAAAGAGAGTGAGTAGCCTCTCACACCTGTTCCATTTCTTTGAAGTATGTGCTATCAGACTGGTTTTTCTGATTTTTTTTTGACAATTGATGTAACTCGAGAGTAGTTTGTTATTAATGCGTCGTTGCTAATTAAAAAATTGGATGCTACAATCAGAATTGTTTGATTGACATATGCTGTTAAAACCTAAATATATTTGCAAAAAAGGATAAGGGATTCGCGAATTGGACTGTAGGAAAGATCTTATTTGAATGATAGGGAAAAAACAGATCTGGATAAAATTTACAAATTGGATCATATGAAGATGGAGAAAAAGGGTTAAACTGATTATCAGTTAAAGTAACCCCGAAGGGCGTGTTAACTCAGGTTATTTGTTATAAATTTGAAAAAAAACATCAGTCTATGAAAAGGGATAACGATGATAGAATGACATTGTGAGTTGACCTAGCTTTACCTCTCCGATGTGGTCAGTATAATACACAAGTGATGTTTGAACAGTGTTGTCAATTTAAAATAGAGCCTAACGTTATAGTATATTAAAAAGTTGATACTAAGAGAGATGTAGATGGCAAGAGAAGAATTCTAATAATGAAATTTAGAACAAACCTTAGAAATCCATGCAAATCAAGTAGTAAGGTGTATGTGAGTACAAACCGTCAAGGATCATAAGCACTAACCACCCTAACCACCAGAAACCTCAACACCCAAAGGTTCCCTATCCCCAAACACGAAGGGGGCCCCTCCCCTCAGACTTTTTGGCCCCCCCCCCCATTTTTTTTCTTTTTTTTTGGCAATTGACATTTTTTTCTGATAACAAGTACCATTCATTGCGATCGTAGCTTTCAAATGTGAAACTTAAGTCCAGTTTTGAGTCAAAAAATAAACTATTTCTGTAAAATCTGAGCTAATAAGGGTTTTTGACCGTAAACGCTAGTTTTTTTGTAAGAAAATTTTGGAAAATATAATTCTCTGGTTCAAATGTGAAACTTAAGCCCATTTTTTGATCGAAAAATAAAACTATTACTGTAAAAACCTAAGCTAATAAGGGTTTTTGACCGTAAACACTAGTTTTTTTAAATAAAATTATGTAAAATACAATTTGCTGGTTCAAATGTGAAACTTAAGTCCATTTTTGGATCGAAAAATAAAACTATTTCCGTAAAATCTCAGCTAATAAGCTCAATTTTATAAATAAGCTCTTTTTGTAAGAAAATTATAGAAAATACAATTCGTTGGCTCATAGGTGAAACTTAAGTCCATTTTTGGATCGAAAAATAAACTATTTCTGTAAAATCTGAGCTAATAAGGGTTTTTGACCGTAAACTCTAGTTTTTTGTAAGAAAATTATGGAAAATACAATTCTCTGGTTCAAATGTGAAATTTAAGTCCAGTTTTGGATCAAAAAATAAACTATTTCCGTAAAATCTGAGCTAATAAGGGTTTTTGACCGTAAACTCTAGTTTTTTTGTAAGAAAATTATAAAAAATACAATTCTCTGGTTCAAATGCGAAACTTAAGTCCATTTTTGGATCGAAAAATAAAACTATTTCCGTAAAATATGAGCTAATAAGGGTTTTTGACCGTAAACTTAAGTTTTTTGTAAGAAAATAATGGAAAATACAATCCTCTGGTTCAATAAGTCCATTTTTGGATCTAAAAATAAAACTATTTCCGTAAAATCTGAGCTAATAAGGGTTTTTGACCGTAAACTCCAGTTTTTGTGTAAGAAAATTATGGAAAATACAATTCGTTGGCTCATAGGTGAAACTTAAGTCCAATTTTGGATCGAAAAATAAACTATTTCTGTAAAATCTGAGCTAATAAGGGTTTTGACCGTAAACTCTAGTTTTTTTTAAGAAAATAATGGAAAGTACAATTCTCTGGTTCAAATGTGAAACTTAAGTCCATTTTTGGATCGAAAAATAAAAACTATTTCCGTAAAATCTGAGCTAATAAGGGCTTTTGACCGTAAACTCTGGCTTTTTGTAAGAAAATTATGGAAAATACAATTTTCTGATTCAAATGCGAAACTTTGGTTCATTTTTCGATAGACAAATAAAACTTTTTCAGTAAAATATGAGCTAATAAGGATTTTTTACTCTTAACTCTAGTTTTTTGTAAGAAAATTATTGAAAATACAATTCGTTGGCTCATAGGTGAAACTAAAGTCCAGTTTTGGACCGAGAAATAAACTATTTCTGTAAAATCTGAGCTAATAAGGGTTTTTGACCGTAAACTCTAGTTTTTTGTAAAAAAATTATGGAAAATACAATTCTCTGGTTCAAATGTGAAACTTAAGTCCATTTATGGATCGAAAAATAAAACTATTTCCTTAAAATCTGAGCTAATAAGGGTTTTTGACCGTAAACTCTAGTTTTTTTGAAAGAAAATTATGAAAAATACAATTATCTGGTTCAAATGTGAAACTTAAGTCCATTTTTGGATCGAAAAATAAAATTATTTCCGTAAAATCTGAGCTAATAAGGGTTTTTGACCGTAAACTAGTTTTTTTGTAACAAAATTATGGAAAATCAAATTTGTTGCCTCATAGGTGAAATTCAAGTCTAGTTTTAGATCGAAAAATAAACTATTTCTGTAGAATCTGAGCTAATAAGGGTTTTTGACTGTAAAATATAGCTTTTTATAAGAGAATCACGAGAGATAAAAGTCTATTGTTCAAATCCGAAACTTAAGTCCAGTTCTTCATTGAAAAATAAAATAATTACAATACAATCTGAGCTAATAAGGGTTTATGACCGTAAACTCTAGTTTTTTTTTTAAGAAAATTATGGAAAATACAATTCTATGGTTCAAATGTGAAACTTCAGTTCATTTTTGGATCGAAAAATAAAACTATTTCCGTAAAATCTGAGCTAATAAGGGTTTTTGACCGTAAATTCTAGTTTTTTTGTAAGAAAATTATGGAAAATACAATTCGTTGGCTCATAGGTGAAACGTAAGTCCAGTTTTGGATCGAAAAATAAACCATTTCTGTAAAATCTGAGCTAATAATGGTTTTTTTGACCGTAAACTCTAGTTTTTTGTAAGACAATTATGGAAAATACAATTCTCTGGTTCAAATGTGAAACTTAAGTCTATTTTATGATATAAAAATAAAACTAGGTCATTAAAATCTGATCAAATAAGTGTGTTTGTACGTAAACTCTAGTGTTTTTGTAATTAAATTAGGGAAAATACAATTCTCTAGTTCAAATGTGAAACTTAAGTCAAGTTTTGGATACTCATAATGATGGGGACTGATGGTTCTAATTTAATATTTTTTTCATAAAAAAAAACTATTTTTTTTAAACTTAGAAATTATTCAACTTTAATTATTTTTTTGTACGTATCTTAAAATGACAAAATATGCTTACGCTCTAACAATTGTACTCTATGATTGCTCAGAGACACGATGTGGCTTTCCCACTGGTATTCTATGTCCGGTTATCGACACTACCTAGTCTATTGCATGTATTAAATCAGTATTTTTTACGCAGTGGAACGATAAACACATAATATCTTTAAAAAAAAGTGAAGATGGAGCATTTTAATAAAGTGTGTTCACATGACAATGTTATTGTAGCATTGAATAATGACAAGGAGAAGTATTTAAACTATGAAACAAGTACAAGTGGTAGCACTATTGGAAATGTATGCATGCATTTTCATGACAGTAAGGAATTAAATTTCTTTGAAGTACTGAAAATGTTCATCTCATATATAGGTGGATATGCGAGACTGAGATCTTCAGACACTATTGCACTCAAAAAGAATGCCAACATAAAAATATTTGTTGATGATAGGGGAAAACTCTTTGCTACTGTTGCAGGTACAACATTACCTACTGACACATCCTATCGTCAGCTTTCGGGCATTAGCATTCAACGGAAGGTTAAAAAAAGAAAGGCATAGTCTTCTACTAATATAGTAAACCATATATTGTCTACGTGCCGAAACTGTTACCTGTGTAAAAATAATGTGATAATAGACAGTGAAATTGCCAGAAAAATTAAAAGGGCATTGGCAGAAAATATCACTATGAATATAAAGATGAATCGATGAAAAACAAAGCACCAGCAAACGTTACTGCCATTGATCAAACAGTCAATGAACCAAATAATACCAAAGACGAAAAGCATATTGAGCCTGTTGATGACACACCAGTAAAAATTGGGTATGACTCAAAATGGAATAATGATTATTCTACTGATTACGAACTAGAAGAAGACAATAGCTACAATATCGAGAGAGAACATGTTGAACTATTTTATGGAACAGATTCAAAATGTCCAAAGTTGATCATTGATATTAATAATGTATCATAATATATTTTTGTATTAATATTCTACATAGCATTATTTCATTAAAAATATGTAATGCATTAAATTGGTTTTTTTTCATTATTTTTAGATTATGTTTGCGTATCTATTGTTTGAAAAGTTTATTGCAACATTGGATGTATCAGAAAGTGAATTTACATACGTCTATTATCGGGCACACCGGATAAAACTGACAAAATCTGAGTTTCAGAATCACTAAATTCTTTAATAACATCAATTGTTGGATTTGTCATTATGAAAAAATTGTAACTAAGTTAGTAACACTCTTTCTTGAATTAACCTCTTGGATACACAATACTGAAATTTAATTCAGGAAATTATGAAAAAAAATTGAACAAATTCTTTATGAACATTCATTATCGATTGAAGTCGCTTCCTAGACAGACAATACAGCAAATTCACAAAATCTAAGTATAAGAGTGATTAAATTCTATATCAACATCCATTTCTCAGATACATAGGAAAAAGTTGACAAAATATAAGTGTTAGAGTGAATAATTTTTTTTATTAACATCTTTTGTCAGATACATCAGATAAAATTGACAGAATCAAAGTGTCAGAGTGAATAATTTTTTTTTATCAACATCCTTTGTCAGATAAATAAAAAAAAATTGACAAAATCTAAATTTCAGAATGAATAAATGCTTTAACAACATCCCTTACCAGACATGTTGGAAAAAATTAATGAAACATAAATATCAGAAAGATAAACTACTATATCAACATCCTTTTCATGAGCCAATGGGGTAAAGTTGACAAAATTTATGTGACAGACCGAATAAATTCATTATCAACATCCTTTGTCGGATATGTCAGATAAAACTGACAGAATCTGCGTGCGCGCACGTAGCCTAATCTAAATTAACCTGAAAAAATGAAATGCTATGTCGACTTTGCATGTCTCTCTCACTATGTATGCGCCGTTGCGGTGTACACTCCGTGTATTTCTCGGTTTTTGTGTCTAAATCTACGTATTTGTATGTGTTTTTATCTCTCTCACTCTTTTTGCCTGTGTGTCTGGGCGGGATTTTGCTTATTCCAATGCATGTCTGGCCACTCTAAGTGAACTTAAATTAACTCAACTTTTTGAATATCTCTCTCACTATGAATGTGTGTCTGAGCGGGTGTAGTGCCATCTATAACCGGTCTAACCTAAATTCAACGTAACGACGCATGAAGTCAAAATGAATAGAACTCGGATTTTATAACTGTTATCTGATGTATCCGATAAAAACTTTGAAAACGAATTTATTCTTTCTGGTACTTAGATTTTGTCAATTTTATTCGATGTATCTGACATGTGATGTTGATAATGCATTTAAGGGATATTGATAAAGCATTTATTCACTCTAATACTTAGATTGCGTCAATTTTATCCCATGTATCTGAGAAAGGAGATTTTGATATATAATTTAATAACTCTGATACTTAGATTTTGTCAAGTTTATCCCAAGTATTCGAGAAAGGGATGTTGATATAGAATTTAATCAATCTGATAGTTAGATTTTGTCAATTTTGTCCGATATAGCCGACAAATGATGTTGATAATGCATTTCAAGGATGCTGATAAAGCATTTACTCCCTTTGATACTTAGATTTTGTCAATTTTATCCCTTGTATCCGAGAAAGGGATGTTGATATGGAATTTAATCACTCTGATACTTAGATTCTGTCAGTTTTATCCGACATATCCGACAAAGGATGTTGATAATGAATTTATTCACTCTGAAGTAGAGATGCATTATTGAGTCGTGTCACCACACCATATATGGGCATAGAACCACGTGGTTTATGGTTTTCTCACTGAGAATGAAAAAACAGAAATTTTCTCACTTGGAAAAACAGGAATTTTGTCACATTTATGGTTGTTTTCTTGGATGGTTATGTGTGTTGTTCGATTTATTTGTTGTTTTCTTGGATGTCAACATCAAATTATGGATGTTTTATGGTTTTTGTCAGTGAGAATTTGAAAAACATGAACTTTGTCACATATATGGATGTCAACAGCAATTCATGTCTGTTATATGGTTTTGTCAGTGAGAATGAAAAAACAGGAACTTTCTCACTATCATGGATGTCAACAGCAATTTATGTCTGTTTTATGGATTTTGTCAGTGAGAATTTGAAAAACAGGAATTTTCTCACATTTTTTTATGTTTATATGGATTTTGTCAGTGAGACTTTGAAAAACAGGAATTTTCTCACAGAGAAAACCATAAACCAAGTGATGCTGTCACGAGTCAGAACACCTGTGCTGTCGACCTCAATTCACCTATCGTGAATCAATAATTCCACTTAGAAACAACAAATTAATTTTCCCTTTCTTGACAGATCAATCAATCAATGACATCATCTGTCAGACTTTAAAAATTTTCGCCTAGAAACATTTCTCCAGGAATAGATCCAAAATCATTAATGTCTTTGCCTCGGGAACAGTTCTACTGGTCGAACTCCAAAGGATATTACTACCCCCCGGCCCTGGACACAATTAGGCACGAAACATCTTAGCGATGACTTGTGTTCGCGCGCGAAACGGTTTCAGATTAATTTGAAATGCGTTAGCACAGAGATGCCAATAACAAAGGAACACGCTGAATTTGCGTTTAGGGATTATTTGGGCGAAACCGTTTTAGACAGGTTATGGAACTATTTCAGCGAAACAGATAGAGACATTTTAAAAGAAGATTTTTGAAGAGATTTTAGAAGAGAATTTAAAGGTGAAACTCTGTGGTCGTTATAATACACAAGTTTCATTTGAACAGTGTTGTGAGGTCCTCTAACCCAACCCCAAAGGGTTCCAATCCTCCTACCCCAACCCCGAAGGAAGCCCCCGGTCCTCAAAAGCCCCCCCACCCCCCAAGCTCCCAAAGGCCCTCCACCGGTCCCCAAATGTCCCCCAGGCCCCCAACTGTCCCCCCAGACCATCAAAGACCCACCAAGCTCGCAAAGGGCCACCGGCGCCCCCAAAGGCCCACTCAGACCCCCAAAGACCATCTCCGGGCCCCCCAAAGGCCCATCCAGCTCCCAAAGGACCAACGGGGTCCCAAAGGTCCTCCACCGGCCCCCACCTGCCCCAAATGCCCTCCCATGGTCCTCAAAGGTCCCCCGGGCTCCCAAAGGGCCACCGGCGCCCCAAAGGCCCTCCACCGGTCCCCAAATGTCCCCCAGGCACCCAAAAGCCCACCCAGACCCCCAAATGCCATCCCCGGACCCCAAAGCCCATCCCCCCGGTCCCCCAAGGGCCCCCCGAGCTCCCCACGGACCACCGGCCCTCAAGGGACCCACCGACCCTCAAAGGCTCTCCCCGAGCACCCGTCTTTCGTTGATGTGAGTTGTCTGAAATCGATGATTTGGGATGTGTAGTTTGCTACTTAAGGCTTTTCTGAGCAGGATTTTTTAGCCAGTCGTAGGTGTGTGTTGACTGAAACCAATACTTTGGGATGAGTAGTTTGCTATTTCAGGCTTTTATGAGCTAGGTTTCATAGCCTTTCGTTGGTGTGTGTTGAGTGAAACTTATGATTTGGGATATATAGTTTGCTTTTTGGTCTTTTCTGAGTTGGATTTCTTAGTCTTTCATAGATGCGTGGTGTCTGAAACCTGTGATTTGGGATGTGTAGTTTGCTATTTTCGACTTTTCTGAGCTGGATTTCTTAGCCTTTCATAGGTATGCGTTGTCAGAAAATTATGATTTGGGATGTATAGTTTGCTATTTCAGGCTTTTCTGAGCTAAGGTTTTCTAGTATTTCGTAGGTGAATGTTGTCTGAAACCAATAGTTTGGGATGAATAGTTTGATATTTTTGACTTTTCTGAGCTACGTTTCTTAGTCTTTCGTTGGTGTGTGTTGACTGAAACCTATGATTTGGGATATGTAGTTTGCTATTTTCGACTTTTCTGAGCTGGATTTCTTAGTCTTTCATAGGTGTGTGTTGTATGAAACCTATGATTTGGGATGGGTTGTTTGCTACTTTTGTCTTTTCTGAGCTGGTTTTCTTAGGCTTTCCTAGGTGTTTGTTGTCTGAAACCTATAGTTTGGGATGACTAGTTTGCTATTTTTGACTTTTCTGAGCTAGGTTTCTTAGCCGTTCATAGGTGAGTGTTGTCTGAAACCTATGATTTGGGATATGTAATTTGCTATTTCCGACTTTTCATAACCGGATTTCTTAGTTTTTCGTAGGTGTGTGGTGTCTGAAACCTATGATTTGGGATTTGTGGGTTGCTATTTTTTTGACTTTTCTGAGCTGGATTTCATAGCCATTCGTAGGTGTGTGTTGACTGAAACCTATGATTTGGGATGGTTAATTTGCTATTTCCGACTTTTCATAACCGGATTTCTTAGTCTTTCGTAGGTGTGTGGTGTCTGAAACCTATGATTTGGGAGGTATAGTTTGCTTTTTGGACTTTTCAGAGCTAGGATTCTTATTCACTCATAGGTGTTTGTTGTCTGAAACTTCGAGTTTGGGATGAGTAGTTGGCTATTTCAGAGCTATGATTCTTAGTATTTCATAGGTGAATGCTGTCTGAAACTTATGATTTGGGATATGTAAATTACTATTTCGGGCTTTTCTGAGCTGGATTTCTTAGTCTTTCATAGGTGTGTAGTGTCTGAAACCTATGATTTGGGATGTGTGGGTTGCTATTTTTTTTACTTTTCTGAGCTGGATTTCTTAGCCTTTCATAGGTATGTGTTGACTGAAACCTATGATTTGGGATGTGTAGTTTGCTATTTTCGACTTTTCTGAGCTAGGTTTCTTAGCCTTTCATAGGTATGTGTTGTCAGAAAATTATGATTTGGGATGTGTAGTTTGCTATTTCAGGCTTTTCTGAGCTAAGATTTTCTAGTATTTCGTAGGTGAATGTTGTCTGAAACCTATAGTTTGGGATGAGTAGTTTGCTATTTTTGACTTTTCTGAGCTAGGTTTCTTAGTCTTTCGTTGGTGTGTGTTGACTGAAACCTATGATTTGGGATACGTAGTTTGCTATTTTTGACTTTTCTGAGCTGGATTTATTAGCCTTTCCTAGGTGTGTGTTGACTGAAACCTAGGATTGGGATGTGTAGTTTGCTATTTTTGTCTTTTCTGAACTAGATTTCTTAGCCGTTCATAGGTGTGTCGTGTCTGAAACATATGATTTGGGATGTGTAGTTTGCTATTTGAACTTTTCAGAGCTATGATTCTTAGTCAGTCATAGGCGTTTGGTGTCTTAAACATCTAGTTTGGGATGAGTAGTTTAGATATTTAAGGCTTTTATTTGAAAATTTTTATTATTATTTAATATGTTAATTTTGTATGAAACAAATGATGTTGGATTTTTAAATTACTATTTATGGGTTTTATGAGTGGGATTTCTTAGTCTTTCATAGGTGTGTGTTGTCTGAAACCTATGATTTGGGATGGGTGGATTGCTACTTTTGACTTTTCTGAGCTGAATTTCTTAGCCTTTCATAGGTGTTTGTTGTCTGAAACCTATAGTTTGGGATGACTAGTTTGCTATTTTTGACTTTTCTGAGCTAGGTTTCTTAGCCGTTCTTAGGTGAGTGGTGTCTGAAACCTAGGATTTGGGATATGTAAATTACTATTTCGGGCTTTTCTAAGCTAGATTTCTTAGTCTTTCATAGGTATGTGTTGTCTGAAACCTATGATTTGGGATGTGTGGGTTGCTATTTTTTGACTTTTCCGAGCTGGATTTCTTAGCCGTTCATAGGTGAGTGCTGTCTGAAACTTGTGATTTGAGATGGTTAATTTGCTATTTCCGGCTTTTATTAGCTAGGTTTCATAGCCTTTCATGGGTGTGTGTTGTCATAAAATTACGATTTGGGGTGTGTAGTTTGCTATTTGAACTTTTCAGAGCTAGGATTCTTAGTCCATCATTGGTGTTTGTTGTCTGAAACCAATAGTTTGGGATGACTAGTTTGCTATTTCAGGCTTGTTCATTTTGAATTTCTGTCATGAAATGCAAGAGTTGGAAAATTAGGGTCTTAGTCCACCAGCTCAGTATTAGGGTCCCAGTCCACCAGCCTGAACGGTGGAAATTCACTAGCTCAGAATTGGGGTCTTAGTCCACCAGACTGAATGGTGGGAATCCACTAGCTCAATATTGGGGTCTCAGTCCACCAGCCTGAATGGTGGAAATTCACTAACTCAGAAATAGGGTCTTAGTCCACCAGCCCGAATGGTGGAAATTCACTAGCTCAGTATTGGGGTCTCAGTCCACCAGCCTGAAGGGTGGAAATTCACTAACTCAGAAATAGGGTCTTAGTCCACCAGCCCGAATGGTGGAAATTCACTAGCTCAGAATTGGGGTCTTAGTCCACCAGCCTGAATGGTTGAAATTCACATTAGACGACACAAAAACTTACACACACACAAAAACTTACACACACTCACAAAAACTTACACACACACACAAAAACTTACACACATACACACATGAAAACTTACACACACACACCAAAACTTACACACACACAATGAAACTTACACACACACACACACACAAAAACTTACACATGAACACAAAAAAAACTCACACACACATGCACACAATAACTTACACACACACACACACACACAAAACTTACACACACAAACACACGAAAACTCACACACACACGCCAAAACTTACAAACACACAAAAACTTACACACACACACACACACACACACACACACAAACATACACATGAACACAAAAAAAAACACACACACGCACACGCACAAAAACTTACACACACACACACATACACAAAACTTACACACACACACACGAAAACTTACACACACATGCCAAAACTTACACACACACAAAAACTTACACATTCACACGAAAACTTACACACACACACACGAAAACTTACACACACACGTCAAAACTTACACACACACACACACACAAACTTACACACACACACAAACTTACACACACACACACACACACACAAACTTACACATGCACACTAAAAATTACATGCACACAAAAAATTACATGCACACAAAAACTTACACACACACACACACACAAAACTTACACACACACAAACACACACGAAAACACACACACACACACGCCAAAACTTACAAACACACAAAAACATACACACACACACACACACACACACACACACAAAAACTTACACATGAACACAAAAAACTCACACACACACGCACAAAAACTTACACACACACACACACACAATACTTCCACACACACACACACACAAAACTTCCATACACACACACACCAAAACTAACACACACACACCAAAACTTACACACACAAAAAATTACACACACACACACACACACACACACACACACACACACACATAAACTAAACACACACACACACACACACAAAACTAACACACACAAAAACTCACACACACACACACACACACACACAAACTTACACACACACACACACACCCACAAACTTACACAAACACACAAAAAACTTATATCCACACGCAAAAGCTTAGACACACAAAAAATTACACACACACACAAAAACTTACACCCACACGCAAAAACTTACATTCACACAAAAAATTACATTCACACAAAAAATTACACACACACACAAAAACTTACACACACTCACAAAAACTTACACACACACACACACACAAAAACTTACACACACACACACTAAAAATTAAACACACACTCCAAAACTTACACACACACACAAAAACTTACACACACACACACACACACACAAAAAATTACACATGCACACGAAAACTTACATGCACACAAAAACTTATACACACACACACGAAAACTTACACACACACGTCAAAACTTACACACACAAGAACTTAGACACACAAAAAATTACACACACACACACACACAAAAACTTACACACACTCGATAACAATTACACACACACACACACACAAACTCATACAAAAACAAACAATTACACACACACACACACACACACACAAAAAATATATCCCACACTCAAACAAATACACACACACACACAAAAACTTACACACACACACGAACAATAAAGCACACACAAAAACAAACACAAACGAAAAGAAACTTACACACATACAAAAACTAACACACACGCACACCAAATTACACACACACACACACAAAAACTTATGCACACACACACGAAAACTACCATATCACAGTTACATTGTCTTAATTTTTCAAATTTCATTTTGAATTTCTATCGTGAAATGCAAGAGTTGGAATATTTCAGTAGTGACTTGCAGTGCTTTACCTTCTCACAGTTACATTCTCTTGATTTTTCGAAGTTCATTTTGAATTTCTGTCATGAAATGCAAGAGTTGGATAATTGGGGTCTTAGTCCACCAGCTCTGTATTGGGGACCCGGTCCACCAGCCTGAACGCTGGAAATGCACTAGCTCAGAATTGGGGTCATAGCCCACCAGCCTGAATGGTGGAAATCCACTAGCTCAATATTGGGGTCTCAGTCCACCAGCCTGAATGGTGGAAATTCACTAGCTCAGAATTAGGGTCATAGTCCACCAGCCTGAATGGTGGAAATTCACTAGCTCAGAATTGGGGTCTTAGTCCACCAACCTGAATAGGTGAAATTCACATTAGACGAGGTTACGTGCGCACACACACACAGAGAGAGACGACTAACACACAGGGACAACACACACACAAAAAGACGACACCTAACCTTTTCCGGCGAGTATGGTTAGGTTAGGTTAGGTTAGATTAAGTTAGGTTAGGTTAAGTTAGGTTAGGTTAGCCCACGTACGCTTCACTTAGGTTAGCTTAGGTTAGGTGAGAGACAGGTAAAAAGTTAGGTGTATGATTAGGTTAGGTTAGGTTAGATTAAGTTAGGTTAGGTTAAGTTAGGTTAGGTTAAGTTAGGTTAGGCTAGGTTAACCTACCTACGCGCGCGTGCGTAGGCTAACCTAGCCTAACCTAACTTAACCTAACCTAACTTAACCTAACCTAACTTAATCTAACCTAACCTAACCTAACCATTCACCTAACTTTTTGCCTGTCTCTCACCTAACCTAAGCTAACCCAAGTGAAGCGTACATGGGCTAACCTAACCTAACTTAACCTAATCTAACTTAATCTAGCCTAACCTAACCTAACCATACTCGCCGGAAAAGGTTAGGTGTCGTCTCTTTGTGTGTGTGTTGTCCCTGTGTGTTAGTCGTCTCTCTCTGTGTGTGTGTGCGCACGTAACCTCGTCTAATGTGAATTTCACCTATTCAGGTTGGTGGACTAAGACCCCAATTCTGAGCTAGTGAATTTCCACCATTCAGGCTGGTGGACTATGACCCTAATTCTGAGCTAGTGAATTTCCACCGTTCAGGCTGGTGGACTGAGACCCCAATAGTGAGCTAGTGGATTTCCACCATTCAGGCTGGTGGGCTATGACCCCAAGTCTGAGCTAGTGAATTTCCAGCGTTCTGGCTGGTGGACCGGGTCCCCAATACTGAGCTGGTGGACTAAGACCCCAATTTTCCAACTTTTGCATTTCATGACAGAAATTCAAAATGAACTTCGAAAAATCAAGAGAATGTAACTGTGAGAAGGTAAAGTACAACAAGTCACTACTGAAATATTCCAACTCTTGCATTTGACGACAGAAATTCATAATGAAATTTGAAAAATTAAGACAATGTAACTGTGATATGGTAGTTTTCGTGTATGTGCATAAGTTTTCGTGTGTGTGTGTGTGTGAGTTTTTGTGCGTGTGTGTAAGTTTTTGTGTGTGTGTAAGTTTTTGTGCGTGTGTGTAAGTTTTTTTGTGTGCGTATGTTTTCGTGTGTGTGTGTAAGTTTTTGTGTGTGTGTGTGTGTAAGTTTGTGTGTGTGTGTGTGTGTAAGTTTTGCGTGTGGGTGTAAGTTTTTGTGTGTGTGTGTGTGTGTGTGTGTAAGTTTTTGTGTATGTAAGTTTGTGTGTTGTGTGTGTGTGTAAGTTTTTGCGTGTGGGTGTAAGTTTTGTGTGTGTGTGTGTGTGTGTGTAGTCTTTGTGTGTCTAAGTTCTTGTGTGTGTAAGTTTTGACGTGTGTGTGTAAGTTTTCGTGTGTGTGTGTGTTAGTTTTTGTGTGCATGTAAGTTTTTGTGTGTATGTGTATGTTTTTGTGTGTGTGTGTGTGTGTGTGTAAGTTTTTTTGTTTGTGTGAAAGTTTTGTCGTGTGTGTGTCATTTTTCGTGTGTGTGTGTTTAAGTTTTTTTGTGTGTGTGTGTGTGTATGTTTTTGTGCGTATGTGTAAGTTTTGTATGTGCGTTTAGGTTTTTGTGTGCTTGTAAGTTTTTGTGTGCATGTCAGTTTTTGCGTGTGGGTGTAAGCTTTTGTGTGTGTGTGTAAGTTTTTGTGTGTCTAAGCTTTTGCGTGTGGATATAAGTTTTTGTGTGTTTGTGTAAGTCTGTGTGTGTGTGTGTGTGTGTGTGTAAGTTGTGTGTGTGTGTGTGTGTGTGTGTGTGTAAGGTTTGTGTGTGTTAGTTTGTGTGTGTGTGTGTGTTTTTTGGATTTTTTGTGGTTTGTGTGGTTTTTTTTTTATCGTAAGTCTGTCTTTTTTTTTTTTTTGGTGTGTGTGTGTATGTTTTCGTGTGTGTGTGTGTGGTAGTTTTGTGTGTGTGTGTGTGGAATTATTGTTTTTGTTTGTATGTGTGATTTTGTGTGCGTGTGTGTGTGAGTTTTTTTGTGTTGTTGTGTAAGTTTTTGTTTGTGTGTGTGTGTGTGTGTGTGTTTTTTTGTGTGTGTGTAAGTTTTGGCGTGTTTGTGTGTGAGTTTTCGTGTGTGTGTGTGTGTGTGTAAGTTTTGTGTGTGTGTGTAATTTTTTGTGTGCATGTAATTTTTTGTGTGCATGTAAGTTTTCGTGTGCATGTATAAGTTTTTGTGTGTGTGTGTGTGTGTGTAAGTTTGTGTGTGTGTGTGTGTGTGTAAGTTTGTGTGTGTTTGTGTGTGTTAGTTTTGTCGTGTGTGTTTTAGTTTTAGTGTGTGTGTGTGTAAGTTTTAGTGTGAATGTGTTAGTTTTTGTGTGTGTGTAAGTTTTGGCATGTGTGTGTAAGTTTTCGTGTGTGTGTGTGCAAGTTTTGTGTTTGTGTGTGTGTGTGTAAGTTTTTGTGCGTGTGAGTGTGTGAGTTTTTTTTTGTGTTCATGTGTAAGTTTGTGTGTGTGTGTGTGTGTGTGTGTGTAAGTTTGTGTGTGTGTGTGTGTAAGTTGTGTGTGCGTGTGTGTGTAAGTTTTCGTGTGTTTGTGTGTGTTAGTTTTGTGTGTGTGTGTGTGTGTGTAAGTTATTGTGTGCATGTGTGTGTGAGTTTTTTTTGTGTTCGTGTTTTAGTTTTTGTGTGTGTGTGTGTGTGTAAGTTTGGTCGTGTGTGTGTGTAAGTTTTGGTGTGTGTGTGTGTAAGTTTTCATGTGTGTGTGTGTGTAAGTTTGTGTGTGTGTGTGTATGTTTTTGTACGTGTGTGTCAGTTTTTGTGTGTGTGTCAGTTTTTGTGTCGTCTAATGTGAATTTCAACCATTCAGGCTGGTGGACTAAGACCCCAATTCTGAGCTAGTGAATTTCCACCATTCGGGCTGGTGGACTAAGACCCTATTTCTGAGTTAGTGAATTTCCACCATTCAGGCTGGTGGACTGAGACCCCAATTCTGAGCTAGTGAATTTCCACCATTCGGGCTGGTGGACTAAGACCCTATTTCTGAGTTAGTGAATTTCCACCATTCAGGCTGGTGGACTGAGACCCCAATATTGAGCTAGTGGATTCCCACCATTCAGGCTGGTGGACTAAGACCCCGATTCTGAGCTAGTGAATTTCCACCGTTCAGACTGGTGGACTGGGACCCTAATACTGAGCTGGTGGACTAAGACCCTTATTTTCCAACTCTTGCATTTCATGACAGAAATTCAAAATGAACAAGCCTGAAATAGCAAACTAGTCATCCCAAACTATTGGTTTCAGACAACAAACACCAATGATGGACTAAGAATCCTAGCTCTGAAAAGTTCAAATAGCAAACTACACACCCCAAATCGTAATTTTATGACAACACACACCCATGAAAGGCTATGAAACCTAGCTAATAAAAGCCGGAAATAGCAAATTAACCATCTCAAATCACAAGTTTCAGACAGCACTCACCTATGAACGGCTAAGAAATCCAGCTCGGAAAAGTCAAAAAATAGCAACCCACACATCCCAAATCATAGGTTTCAGACAACACATACCTATGAAAGACTAAGAAATCTAGCTTAGAAAAGCCCGAAATAGTAATTTACATATCCCAAATCCTAGGTTTCAGACAACAATCACCTATGAACGTCTAAGAAACCTAGCTCAGAAAAGTCAAAATTAGCAAACTAGTCATCCCAAACTATAGGTTTCAGACAACAAACACCTATGAAAGGCTAAGAAATTCAGCTCAGAAAAGTCAAAACTAGCAATCCCCCCATCCCAAATCATATGTTTCAGACAACACACACCTGGGAAAGACTAAGAAATCCCACTCAGAAAAGCCCGAAATAGTAATTTAAATATCCCAAATCATAGGTTTCAGACATCAATCACCTATGAAAGACTAAGAAAACTTAGCTCAGAAAAGACTGAAATAGCGAAACTACTCATCCAAAAATAGAAGTTTCAGACAACAAACGCCTATGACGGACTAAGAATCATAGCTATGAAAAGTTCAAATAACAAACGACACATCCCAAATCATAAGTTTCAGACAACACACACCTATGAACGGTTAAGAAATCTAGCTCAGAAAAGACAAAAAATTGCAAACCACACATCCCAAACATAGGTTTCAGACAACACACACCTAGGAAAGGCTAATAAATCCAGCTCAGAAAAGTCAAAATAGCAAACTACGTATCCCAAATCATAGGTTTCAGTCAACACACACCAACGAAAGACTAAGAAACCTAGCTCAGAAAAAGTCAAAAATAGCAAACTACTCATCCCAAACTATAGGTTTCAGACAACATTCACCTACGAAATACTAGAAAACCTTAGCTCAGAAAAGCCTGAAATAGCAAACTACACATCCCAAATCATAATTTTCTGACAACACATACCTATGAAAGGCTAAGAAACCTAGCTCAGAAAAGTCGAAAATAGCAAACTACACATCCCAAATCATAGGTTTCAGTCAACACATACCTATGAAAGGCTAAGAAATCCAGCTCAGAAAAGTAAAAAAAATAGCAACCCACACATCCCAAATCCTAGGTTTCAGACACTACACACCTATGAAAGACTAAGAAATCTAACTCAGAAAAGCCCGAAATAGTAATTTACATATCCCAAATCATAAGTTTCAGACAGCATTCACCTATGAAATACTAAGAATCATAGCTCTGAAATAGCCAACTACTCATCCCAAACTCGAAGTTTCAGACAACAAACACCTATTAGTGACTAAGAATCCTAGCTCTGAAAAGTCCAAAAAGCAAACTATACCTCCCAAATCATAGGTTTCAGACACTACACACCTACGAAAGACTAAGAAATCCGGTTATGAAAAGTCGGAAATAGCAAATTAACCATCCCAAATCATAGGTTTCAGTCAACACACACCTACGAATGGCTAAGAAATCCAGCTCAGAAAAGTCAAAAAAATAACAACCCACACATCCCAAATCATAGGTTTCAGACACCACACACCTACGAAAGACTAAGAAATCCGGTTTTGAAAAGTCGGAAATAGCAAATTACATATCCCAAATCATAGGTTTCAGACAACACTCACCTATGAACGGCTAAGAAACCTAGCTCAGAAAAGTCAAAAATAGCAATCTAGTCATCCCAAACTATAGGTTTCAGACAACAAACACCTATGAAAGGCTAAGAAATCCAGCTCAGAAAAGTCAAAAGTAGCAATCCACCCATCCCAAATCATAGGTTTCATACAACACACACCTATGAAAGACTAAGAAATCCAGCTCAGAAAAGTCAAAAATAGCAAACTACAAATCCCAAATCATCGGTTTCAGACAACACACACCAACGAAAGACTATGAAACGTAGCTCAGAAAAGTCAAAAATAGCAAACTATTCATCCCAAACTATTGGTTTCAGACAACATTCACCTACGAAATACTAGAAAACCTTAGCTCAGAAAAGCCTGAAATAGCAAACTATACATCCCAAATCATAATTTTCTGACAACGCATACCTATGAAAGTCTAAGAAATCCAGCTCAGAAAAGTCGAAAATAGCAAACTACACATACCAAATCACAGGTTTCAGACATCACGCATCTATGAAAGACTAAGAAATCCAACTCAGAAAAGACCAAAAAGCAAACTATATATCCCAAATCATAAGTTTCACTCAACACACACCAATGAAAGGCTATGAAACCTAGCTCATAAAAGCCTGAAATAGCAAACTACTCATCCCAAAGTATTGGTTTCAGTCAACACACACCTATGAATGGCTAATAAATCCAGCTCAGAAAAGCCTGAATTAGCAAACTACACATCCCAAATCATAGGTTTCAGACAACTCACATCAACGAAAGACGGGTGCTCGGGGAGAGCCTTTGAGGGTCTGTGGGTCCCTTGAGGGCCGGTGGCCCTGTGGGAGCTCGGGGGGACCTTTGGGGACCTGGGGGATGGGCTTTGGGGTCCGGGGATGACATTTGGAGGTCTGGGTGGGCTTTTGGGTGCCTGGGAGACATTTGGGGACCGGTGGAGGGCCTTTGGGGCGCCGGTGGCCCTTTGGGAGCCCGGGGGACCTGTGAGGCCCCTGGGAGGGCATTGGGGGCCGTTGGGGGCCGGTGGCGGACCTTTGGGACCCCGTTGGTCCTTTGGGAGCTCGATGGGCCTTTGGGGGGCCCGGAGATGGTCTTTGGGGGTCTGAGTGGGCCTTTGGGGGCGCCGGTGGCCCTTTGCGAGCTTGGTGGGTCTTTGATGGTCTGGGGGGACAGTTGGGGGCCTGGGGGACATTTGGGGACCGGTGGAGGGCCTTTGGGAGCTTGGGGGGTGGGGGGCTTTTGAGGACCGGGGGCTTCCTTCGGGGTTGGGGTAGGAGGATTGGAACCCTTTGGGGTTGGGTTAGAGGACCTCACAACACTGTTCAAATGAAACTTGTGTATTATAACGACCACAGAGTTTCACCTTTAAATTCTCTTCTAAAATCTCTTCAAAAATCTTCTTTTAAAATGTCTCTATCTGTTTCGCTGAAATAGTTCCATAACCTGTCTAAAATGGTTTCGCCCAAATAATCCCTAAACGCAAATTCAGCGTGTTCCTTTGTTATTGGCATCTCTGTGCTAATGCATTTCAAATTAATATGAAACCTTCTCGCGCGCTAAAACAATTCATCGCTAAGATGTTTCTTGCCTAATTGTTTCCATGGCCGGGGGTTATTAATATCCTTTGGAGTTCGACCAGTAGAACTGTTCCCGAGGCAAAGACAATAATGATTTTGGATCTATTCCTGGAGAAATGTTTCTAGGCGAAAATTTTTAAAGTCTGACAGATGATGTCATTGATTGATTGATCTGTCAAGAAAGGGAAAATTAATTTGTTGTTTCTAAGGGGAATTATTGATTCACGATAGGTGAATTGAGGTCGACAGCACAGGTGTTCTGACTCGTGACAGCACCACGTGGTTTATGGTTTTCTCAGTGAGAAAGTTCCTGTTTTTTCAAATTCTCACTGACAAAAACCATAAAAACATAAAAAAATGTGAGAAAATTCCTGTTTTTCAAATTCTCACTGACAAAAACCATGAAACATACATAAATTGCTGTTGACATCCATGATAGTGAGAAAGTTCCTGTTTTTTCATTCTCACTGACAAAACCATATAACAGACATGAATTGCTGTTGACATCCATATATGTGACAAAGTTCATGTTTTTCAAATTCTCACTGACAAAAACCATAAAACATCCATAATTTGATGTTGACATCCAAGAAAACAACAAATAAATCGAACAACACACATAACCATCCAAGAAAACAACCATAAATGTGACAAAATTTATGTTTTTCCAAGTGAGAAAATTCCTGTTTTTTCATTCTCAGTGAGAAAACCATAAACCACGTGGTTCTATGCCCATATATGGTGTGGTGACACGACTCAATAATGCATCTCTACTCTCTGATACTTAGATTTTGTCAATTTTATCCTATGTATCCGAGAAAGGGATATTGATGTAGAATTTAATAATTCTGATACTTAGATTCTGTCAATTTTATCCAACATATCTGGCAAGGGATGTTGTTAGAACATGTATTAATTCTGAAAATTAGATTTTGTTAATTTTTTTGATGTATCTGACAAAGGATGTTGATAAAAAAAATTATTCACTCTGACACTTAGATTCTGTCAATTTTATCCAATGTATATGACAAAAGATGTTGATAAATAAAATTATTCACTCTAACACTTAGATTTTGTTAACTTTTTCCTACGTATCCGAGAAATGGATGTTGATATAGAATTTAATCACTCTTATACTTAGATTTTGTGAAATTGCTGTATTGTCTGTCTAGGAAGCGACTTCAATCGATAATGAATGTTAATAAAGAATTTGTTATATTTTTTTTTATAATTTCCTGAATTAAATTTCTGTATTGTGTATCCAAGAGGTGAATTCAAGAAAGAGTTTGTTACTTACTTACTTACTTACTTACAATTTTTTC
The DNA here is from genome assembly GCF_049724085.1 of Artemia sp. Qi Xiang Cuo. Lineage (NCBI taxonomy): Eukaryota > Metazoa > Arthropoda > Branchiopoda > Anostraca > Artemiidae > Artemia > Artemia sp. Qi Xiang Cuo. The sequence continues at coordinate 68,290,788 of NC_142803.1, read as the reverse complement.
ATAATGACATAATGACATATCCAACTACGGATAATGATAAAGAATTTATTCATTCTGATACCTAAATTTTGTCAATGTTATCCCATGTGTCTGACAATAGATGTATGTAAATTCCTTTTCTTACATCTCCGATGTTTTAATAGACATTCTAAACGTTTGATATGCTAGCTTAGTCTAAAAATAATGAACACATAAAAATGTAATGCATAATATATTTTTAATGAAATAATGCTATGTAGAATATTAAAACAAAAATATATTATGATACATTATTAATATCAATTATTAACTTTGGATATTTTGAATCTGTTCCATATAATAGTTCACAATGTACTCTCTTGATATTGTAGTTATTGTATTCTCTTAGTTCGTAATCAGTAGAATAATCATTATTCCATTAGTCATACACAATTTTTACTGGTGTGTCATCAACAGGCTCCATATGCTTTTCGTCTTTGGTATTATTTGGTTCATTGACTGTTTGATCAATGGCAGTAACGTTTGCCGGTGCTTTGTTTTTCATCGATTCATCTTTATATTCCATAGTGCTATTTTCTGTCAATGCCGTTTTTATTTTTCTGGCAATTTCACTGTCTATTATCACATTATTTTTCCACAGGTAACAGTTCCGGCACGTAGACAAGATATGATTTACGATATTAGTAGAAGAGTAGGCTTTTCTTTTTTTGACCTTCCGTTGAATGCTAATGCCCGAAAGCTGAGGATTGGAGGTATCAGTAGGAGATGTGTTACCTGCAACTGTAGCAAGGAGTTGTCTTCTATGATTATCGAATTTTTCTATATTGGCATTGTCTTTGAGTGCAAACATCTCTGGAGATCTCAATCTCGCATATCCACCAACATAAGATTTGAATTTTGTCGGTACTCCAAAGAAATTTAATTCCTTACTGTCATGACAATGCATGCATACATTTCCAATAGTACTACCACTTGTACTTGTTTCATAGTTTAAATACTTCTTCTTGTCAGCATTCAATGCTACAATAACATTGTCATGTGAACACACTTTATTAAAATGCTCCATCTTCACTTTTTTTAAAGATATGACTTATGTGTTTATCGTTCCACTGCGTACAAAATACTGATTTAATACATGCAATAGACTAGGTAGTGTCGATAACCGGACATAGAATACCAGTGGGAAAGCCACATCGTGTCTCTGAGCAATCATAGAGTACCATTGTTAGAGCCGTAAGCATATTTTGTCATTTTAAGATACGTACAAAAAATGAATAAATAAAAAAATTAATAAAGTTGAATAATTTCGAAGTTTAAAAAAAAATAGTTTGTTTTTAAGAAGAAAATATTGAATTAGAACCATCAGTCCTCATCATTATGAGTATCCAAAAATGGACTTAAGCTTCACATTTGAACCAGAGAATTGTATTTTCCATAATTTTCTTACAAAAAACTAGAGTTTACGGTCAAAAACCCTTATTAGCTCAGATTTTACGGAAATGGTTTTATTTTTCGATCCAAAAATGGACTTAAGTTTCACATTTGAACCAGAGCATTGTATTTTCCATAATTTTCTTACAAAAAACTAGTTTACGGTCAAAAACCCTTCTTAGCTCAGATTTCACAGAAAGAGTTTATTTTTCGATCCAAAACTGGACTTAAGTTTCACCTATGAGCCAACGAATTGTATTTTCCATAATTTTGTTACAAAAAAACTAGAGTTTACGGTCAAAAACCCTTATTAACTCAGATTTTACAGAAATAGTTTATTTTTCGATCAAAAATGGACTTAAGTTTCACATTTGAACCAGAGAATTGTATTTTCCATAATTTACTTACAAAAAATTAGAGTTTACGGTCAAAAGCCCTTATTAGCTCAGATTTTACGGAAATTGTTTTATTTTTCGAGCAAAAAATGGACTTAAGTTTCACATTTGAACCAGAGAATTGTATTTTCCACAATTTTCTTACAAAAAACTAGAGTTTACGGTCAAAAACCCTTATTAACTCAGATTTTACAGAAATAGTTTATTTTTTGATCCAAAATTGGACTTAAGTTTCATATTTGAAAGCTACGATCGCAATGAATGGTACTTGTTATCAGAAAAAAAATGTCAATTGCCAAAAAAAGAAAAAAAATAAAAAAATGGGGGGGCCAAAAAGTTGGAGGGGCGGGGCCCCCTTCAAGTTTGGGGATAGGGGACCTTTGGGGGTTAAGGTTTCTGGTGGTTAGGGTCGTTGGTGCTTATGATCCTTGACGGTTCGTACTCACAAACACCTTACTACTTGAATTTCAATGATTTATAATGTTTTTTATGAATTTCATTATTAGAATTCTTTTCTTTCCATCTATATCTCTCTTAGTATCAACTTTTTAGTATACTATAACGTTAGACTCTATTTTAAATTGACAACACTGTTCAAACATCACTTGGGTATTATAAAGACCACATCGAAGAGGTAAAGCTAGGTCTACTCACAAGGTCATTCTGTCATCGTTAGCCGTTTTCATAGATTGATGTTGTTTCAAATTTATAACAAATTACCTGAGTTAACAAGCCCTTCGAGGTTACCTTAACTGATAATCAGTTTAACCCTTTTTCTCCAACTTCATATGATCCAATTCGTAAATTTTATCCAGCTCTGTTTTTTTCCTATTATTCAAATAAGATCGTTCGTACAGTCCAATTCGCGAATCCCTTATCCTTTTTTGCAAATATAGTTAGATTTTTACAGCAAATGTCAATCAAACAATTCTGATTGTAGCATCCAATTTTTTAATTAGCAACGACGCATTAATAACAAACTACTCTCGAGTTAAGGCAATTGTCCAAAAAAATCAGAAAAACCAGTCTGATAGCACATACTTCAAAAAAATGGAACAGGTGTGAGAGGATACTCACTCTCTTTGAAAAGGTGTAGAGCATCAAGCAAATAGTATGGGAATTCCTAGGGCCTCAAGCAAAATGGTACTTAGGACTCTACTCACAATATAGCATTATAAAGCACACAATATAAAACACATCAATAAATCTCACTCAGCAATTCAAACTTAAAACAAACATATTTTTAATTGTTTGAATAATTAATAATAATTGCATTACATCAAAAGCAATTTGCTTTAAATTCCGAACTTTTTTTGTTCATTTTGATACAAACGCTGGGCCCGATTGGGCCCAATTGTCTTTTATCTGGCCCTGACCAGATACTAGGCTATGCAATATACAAAAGCGTGCTTGTTTTAGGGTTTACTTTATATCTTATTGGTACTGTTCTATTAGCTCGAAGCAAAGCGAGATGTGAAGTTTGGTTAATGCTAATGAAATAAAACTAAGATAAAAATATAAAAGTTAAGAAACAAATTTTGGCTATATATTTGCACATCAGGGGGTGGGGATAAAGCGTAGCACCTATTAAATACGTAACCTAATCTAACCTAGGTACCTTTTTTGTCCCATCAACCCCAAAAACTAAATTTTAAATATTTTAAACGGAGTAATTACTTTTTTTTTATTTTTCATTAAACCTTTATTCGTAATGCCAAATCAAGTCAACTGAAAATATAAAATAATCCGCAAAATTCATTTATAAGTAACCGTAACCAAACCCCGTTACACGTGGCACATTGTGTTATATATCTGTTTTGACAGTTACATCTTCTTACGTCTTACATTGGTACTTATTAAGAATCCGGTAAACACGCGTGAAGTGAAGTTCCTTTAATGCAAATGAAATTAAACAATAGTTTATGAAAAAATTTGAGCTATGTATTTGCACATTAGGGGGGGGGGGTAAAGCATAGCATATATTAAATACGTAACCTAACCTAGGCACCTTTTTTTGTCCCTTTAACCCCAAAAAACTAAAGTTTAAATTTTGTCACGGAGTAAGCAATACCTCATAAGGCAGCGAAACCTGTTTTTTATAAAGCCTCTGAAATTTCAATGTGGTCTTTCTCGCATGTTTACCGGATTTTTAATAAGTATTCTTACATCTTTTTCTTCCAGGATAGTTACAAATTTATCAAGTCATTATTCTTTGCGAGAGAATGGGGATACTTTTCAAAGGCACACTTTAGGTTTTGGACTCATTCATCTAATTCCACTACTTCCCGAGTTAGAAAAAAGTCTCTCATTTAGAATTTTTCCGATAGTAAATGACATAACCATCATCTCCCGCTTCCCCGAGGATCAAGAAGATGTTTAAGAGAATCAAACGAGGAAAATTAGAACTACTCCCATTTAAATCATGGTCAAATTAAAACTTCTGCCAGTATTCCTTCCCTCTCTGACATTTAGGGAACAGCACTCTGGTAAATATTTACCAAACCATATTATTGAGTTACGACTAAAGTGAATATACCACTCGATGCCTTTTTTTATGCTCTTTACGAATATAATAATCATTTTTGTCGGAAATGAATTTTTGCCCCCCACCCCTATATATACCCATTCAGGGTATATATTTGCAGAATAGGGGGGTGGGGGAAAGTTTAAACTTACCTCTCATTTACATCAGAAATAAAATTACCCCCACCCCCCTAATGTGCAAATATATACCCTGAATTGGTATATGTAGGGGGGGGGTCTAAAATTCATTTCCGACGAAAATGATTATTATATTCGTAAATAACATAAAAAAAGCATCAAGTGGTATATTCACTTTAGTCGTAATTCAATAATATGGTTTGGTAAGTATTTACCGCACTCCGTTCTATACGATTAAATAAGAACACAACCCTAGTATCATACCTGCAATCTCGCTTGTAATTCCTATTCAACTTCTTTGATGAAATATCAAGACTAATACTGGTAGTTTTGTACATCGATCTATGAGACACCGAGCTGGGAGAAATAACTGACTAATGTCTTTGCATCATGAACGTTTTAAAAGTTGCTGAGGTGTGATAATGTCTGAAGTATCAGCGGTTTTATCACCCAACAATCTTTATTTCAATCCTAAAGGGCAAAAAGGAAACGCAAGAATTTTCGACAGATAAATGTCACCCCACGGTACAAAAGGTGCTTCAGGTCAAGTTGATGTACAGGTGCATATGTGGGTTGGGGTGGAGGATGTTTGTAATATCAACATTTTAAGTTCATAAATTGGGAATGTATGCTGTGGAACCTTAATTTGTTGCTAGTGTATGCATATAAATCAACAAACATGAAATAATTAAATGTATACTAAACAATACTGGAATACGAACTTCTAAACAATGGAGATACATTTGAAACAATGTATGTATATAGGGAGGGTATTTTCTCGCTGGAATCACCAGTCTGTAGTTAGTTAACGGTAAGAGCCGAATGTTTGAAAAAAAAATTACGGCGTGGAGATCGGAGAACAGCCAAAAAGATTGCAAATCTTCGAGTATTTTTCCCAAAGAAAATAAATTTATTTTTTCCAGTCTACTCAATAGTATTGCAAAGTAAAACTATCCTTCCTCTGAAAATAAACACGTTAGGGGTTATATAACTTTGGACTTGTGTGGAGCATAGAATTATCCCTTGTAAGGCGGCCCATAATCTATCCAACCTCTGTGGGGGTCAGGGGGGCCCGAAGGGTCTCTAAATTCTTATCGTAAGAATGTCTAACGAAATATATTATCATGTCTAGTCAAACTTTGTGGGAAGTGAGAGAAAGTTTTCCAGTTCGGCCCTTGAATTTTTGGACAGAATCATCACCAGTGGGGAGGCAAGGAGGGATAGGGGGGAGGGCTTACATACATTTCTTTAGGACATCTACCAGATGAGATCTCAATCAAACAGCGCGGGGAGTCAGAGTTGGTGTATTAATCATGTGTATGTGGACCTGACGTGATCTTTGCGAGGGAGAGATCGTAAGTTCCTGATATCAGGCGTTGAGAAGAAGGGGTTATCGAATCTAAACCAAATGTGATTAGAGTTAAGGGAACTTATGCATTAGAGCGACCCCACTCAAGAAGTGAAGTTAGGTTAATCCTAATGAAATATACCAAAATATAATGAAAATATAATACTTTATTGACTAAATTACGGTAACTACAGAAGAAAATTATGGAAATCAGGGAGTATAGTACGCATTATGTTAAATACCGGTACTTCTCGGTTAGCTGGAACACACGCGAGAAGTAAAGTTTGGTTAATGCTAATGAAATGAAACAAATAAGATGAAAATATAATATTTTAGAAACAAATTAGGGCTATATATTTACACATTAGGGAGGGGGGGTGGTTGGGGGAAAAGCATAACATATATTAAATACGTAACCTAACCTAGGTACCTTTTTTTGTCCCTAAAACCCCAAAAAACTAAAGTTTAAATTTTTTTAAGGGAATGAGCAATACCTCACTAGGCAGAGGAACCCTGTTTTTCATTTAGATCTTTGAGATTCTATATGTGGTTCTTGTCGCATGTCTTCCAGCTAACCAATACGTACCTAAATACCTACCCTAATCTAATAACATCTATATATTAAATGTTTAACAAAAAATATAACTAAATCGTAGTTTTTCACAATAAGACAGCTAATTATAACCTACTGCAGACAGAAAAACCGATTTTACAAAAAAACATATAAAAATTCATATAAAAACATATAACATATAAAACATAACATAAAAACATATAAAAACATATAAAAAATCTTGAGTGCGGTCGCTAGAGCACATAAGTGCCGAGTTAAGAATGAGAACTTAGCAATGCATAAAGGGTTCTGTATCTATTTTGACCCAATTGTGGGAGGAGGTCTAAAAATTTTGTCATCACAACATTTACAAAAAGGGGTGATCAGTACTAACAAGAGATTGATGTAAAATAAAAACTAATCATGACTTCTGGGGATCAGGTTCCGATCCCACCTATATAGTAAAGAGAAATTGAAAGGACTCTTGGATTCTTGTCATAGGGACATCTTTCAGAATGTATAGTCAGATTTCAACCAAATTTGGAAAAAAAAGAATAAGTATCCTGGTTTAGGCAATATGAGGCCTGTGCTCAAAATGGCTTCTGCGGCAAGAAGCCGTACGGCTTCTTCTTACGGCAAGAAGCCGTAATGGCTTCTGCGTAAAGGTGATCGTATAAACTTCGGAGGGGGGCTCTATGGATAGGTCATCAGAAGTTCTAGTGCCCTTTTTCAGACTCAAAGTCATTGGAGGGCAGCTATCCCCCCACACACGTCGTATTTTCCCAAAATGCATATAATAGAAATTTTTAGATAGCCATTTTATTCAAAATAGTCCAAAGGTGACATAAAAAGGATTTTGGGGTTAAAACAAACCCCCAAAGCCAGAGGGCAAGAGTTGTAAGTTATGCGCCGGGGGCAATTAAGATTTATATGGAACGGATGGTTGTATAAACTATAGAGGAGGCTCATTTGGATGAAAATTGAAAATACTACTTCAATTTTAAAAGTCAAAAGTGATAGAGGGCAACAAGCCCCCCCCCCCCCCGACTACCCTCCTTTTTCACCAAAAGCATCTGCTTGAAATTCTGCGATGGTCGTTTTGTTTAAAATAGTCAAAGAACATATAACAATACCTCTAGGATTGACACGACCCCCCCAGAGCTCGGGGGCAAGAGTTATAAGTTATGCCCTTGGTGCACATGAGATTTTTATGGAATGGGTGGTCGCATAAACTTAAGATGGGGTTATTTGATTAGAAATTGGAAGTTATAGAACCCTTTTTAAGAGTCAAAAGTGATTTGAGAGCAACCAGCCGCCCCTCCCCACGCCCGTCATTTCCCTGAGATAGCCATTTTATTCAAAATAGTCCAAAGATCATATAACAAAGCTTTTGGGGTTGGTACAAACAACCAGAGCCTGGGTCCTGAAGGCAAGAGTTGTAAATTATGCTCCAGGGTTATTTAAGGTTTTTACGGAATGGATGGTTATATAAACTTTAGAGGTGGCTCATTTGGTTGAAAATTAGAATTTCTAGTTCTCTTTTTAGTCAAAAGTGATGGAGGGCAACTAGCCCCTCCCCCCAAACAATCCCTCTTCACCAACCGCATCTGATTGAAATTGTGAGATAGCCATTTTACTCAAAATAGTCCAAAAAACATATAACAATGCCTCCAGATTTGACAAAACCCCCAGAGCTCTGGGGCAAGGTCTGTAAGTTATGCCCTGGGGGCATATAAGGTTTTTATAGATTGGGTGGTCGTATAAACTTTAGATGGGGTTCATTTGATTTGAAATTGGAAGTTATAGTGGCCTTTTTAAGAGTCAAAAGTAATTTGAAAGCAACCAGACCCCCACCCCCCACACCACGCCCGTCATTTCCCAAAACAAACAACTAAACAAAGTTTTGAGACAACTATATTTTTTCAGCATCGTTGAAAGGTTCAGTAATTATGCGTTTGCAGATATCACCTCCCCCCCCCTAGGCCTCGTGACAAGGGCTGTAAGTTAGGCAATTTGTTCATTATTTACATATAGTATATGCTATTGAGAAAAGGTATGCATGTTTGACTTCTACTTTCCCAAAATACGACGGGCATTAAGGCGAGTTCCAAGGAATGTTGAGGGGAGTATTGAAATACATCAAAACATGTTTAGTGTATATGGGTTGTCAAAAGGGCATAACTCAGGAATGACTGAGTATATTAATTAGTAACTTTCAGGAAATGATCAAGGATATGATCAATTGACCAAACCGGCAATATTCGCACGCTACTAGTACTATATCTACAACTGCTTCTAATGCTACTACAACTACTACTACTACCACTGCCATCACTAAAATCACTACTTCTGTAACGAATACTACTAAGGCCGAGAATATCGAAATAAACATCTGAGGAAACGTTGAAGGGAAAGTTGTATTAAATCAAAACATACTATGTGCATACTATGCACATAGTATGTGCATAGCTATGCACATAGCAATCTGTGCATACTATGTACAGATTGCTGATATGAGCGTATCAGCAATATTTTTTAGACTGCCCATTGTATCAAGAGGAAACTTCAAGGGCATCATGAGTGGGATGTTCAGTTGACCAAAAAGGTAAAATCTACCTGCTACTATACTACTATTACTGCTGCTACTATTGTTACTAATAATAATAATACACTATTACTGCTACTACTGTTCCTACTATTACAACCCCTACTATGATACTAGTAAAATTAAGGCTACGCATAGGAAGCTGGAAATTCGACAATATTGAGGTAGAATTTGAACTAAATCAAAACACACTATAAGCATGCAGATGGTCAAAAAGGCATATCTCAAGAACTAATTTGGGTATTAAGTTGGAACTTTCAGAGAATACTTGAAGGGGAAGATTGTCTGACAAAAAGTGAATAGGTATATATCCCTACTAACACTATTGCAACTGCTACTTTTACTAATACTACTACTGCTACTAAACCACTCCAACTACTACGTCAATTGCAACAACGTGTAAGGCTTAGAGCATTAAGATGAAAAGGGGGTCGAAAGGGGGTCAAAAGCGCATATCAGCAATAGTTTTGGAACGATTTACAAAATAAATGTGAAATTTCCGTGGCATCATGAAAGGGATGTGCAACTGACCAAAAGGCAAGATGTACGTGCTACTACCGCCATTAATACTGCTGCTACTACTGCTGCGACTGCGAATACTAATGCAAAAATAACACTGCAACTACTTTTACTACCACCAAAACTACCATAATAATAGTACTATTAAGGCTAAGTCTATGAAGGTAAAATTTGAGAGAATATTGATGGGAATTTAGACTAACAAAAGACACTATGTGCATTTAGATTGTCAAAAGAGTGTATCTTAACAATTGATTTGTGTATACTACCAGTTTACTACTACTCTACTAATTGCATACCACTGCTAATACTACTACGGTCAAGCGGAGGCCTTAACCGAAATATTTGCATAATTTTTCAATTTTTTCACTGGCTGTTAATTGTCCTCAATTTCTTCCTTTCTTCGCGTTTTTATGTTCTATAATACTACTACCATTGCTACATTTACTAGTTCTGCTACTGCTATTACTATTGATCCAACTAATACTTCTGTTGCAACTACTTGTAACGCTAAGAGCATTAAGATGAAAAAAGTTCAACAATTATATGAATATACAGGTTATCAAAGCGACATATTGACAATGTCAGAACAACGGGTAAGTTTATTAAATTGAGTACTAATACTACGGCTGTAACTACTATTACAACTATACCTAAGGGTATGAAGGGATAATTTCAATTTTTTAGGGGGGAGAGGGGGGGGTAAACTGAATCAAAAAACGCGATTTGTATGCAGGTTGTCAAAGAGCATATCAGCAATACCTTAGGAACAGTTTTGTGCGTGAAATTAAAACTTACATGGCTTGTTGTGGGGGATGTTGAACTAACCAACAGACAATATTTGCATCAAAATTCTACTGCTTCTACTCCTATTGTCATTACTGGTACTACTACTACTGCTACTAAAGCTAAGAATACTATAATAATTCGATTGCTATTACTACTACTGCTACTACTATAACTACAGGTGCTACTTTTACTGCTACTAAAGCTAATTACGGTGAAAATTTTGCGTAATATTGAAACTGTATCAACTAAATCGAAACACATTATGCCCACATAGGTTGTCAAGAGGACGTATCAGCAATGCTACAGGAACGGTTGATGGTAAAACTGTTAGGTAAGGATACGGTTACGGTTAACGTAAAACGGTAACGTAAAACGGATGGTAACGGTTAGGTAAAACTGTCATTGTGTGTAGAAGGGGATGTTGAAAAAAAAAACCCAAAGGTACTATATGCATACTGCTACTACTGTTACTACAACTATTGCTACTACACAAGTTAAGGTTAATAAGGTGAAGCTTTGAAGGAATATTTAGGCGGAAGTTGAACTAAATCAAAATGAACTATAATCGTGTAGACTGTCAAAATGGTGTCAAAGTAATATCACAATAACGGCTTGCATTATTAAGTTAGACCTTTCAGGATAAGTTGTGGCAGATTTTGAACTAGCCAGAAGACACTTATGCGTATACTTTAAATACTGCTTTTACTGTTACTGTAAATAATGACACTAAGGGCATAAAGTTGAAACGTTTAGGGGGTTACAATTAAGACAAAAACAAAAACTATACGCCTGCAAACATTAAAAGGTCACATAAGCAATATCATATGCAACGCTGCTCTATCATAGCTAGTAATGTCATTTATATTTCAAAGGAGCTAATTAAGAGGAACAGCTAATTAAAGGAACATTATTAAGTTACACCTTTGAGGGTAAGTTGTGGCTGATTTTGAATTAGCCAGAAGACACTGTGTGTATATTTCTTATAGTACTTATACGGTTACCGTAACTAAAGACACTAAGGATACTAAGTTGAAACTTTTAGGGAACGTTTAGGGAGAGTTTCAATTAAGCGAAAAAACTATATGCATGGATGCATTAAAAGGGCATATAAGCAAAATCATAGTCATATGATTAGTCATACGAAATCATAGTCATATAAGCAAAATCATAGTCAGCGCTGCTCTATCTTAGCTAGTAATATCATTGATATTTTAAAGGAGCTAATTTGACTGTAAATTAAAAGTTCTAGTGCCCTTTTTAAGAGTCAAACGTGATTGGTGAACAATCAGCCCTCCTCTTTAGCCCACAATTTTCAAATCACTTCTAATCAAAATTTTAAGACAGACATTTTGTTCAGCATAGCTGGACGGTCTTGTAACTATACCTCTAGAGTTATTGGGTAGGTCAACCCCCTATAGTTACCCAATCTTTTCGAGTTGAAGGAGGAATAAAACTAAATTAAACACTAGTAGTAACTATCTTTTTAATTCTAAGGGGTCCCCGTACAAACAGTTTTTTTCTGTTAATTTTACTTCTACTGGTCATTACACTCTTTGCCGGGGAATGACGCAATTTCAAAAGTTCAGTCTACTGGTAATTACACTCTTTGTCAAGAGGATTTACGCAATTTCAAAGTTCAGTGTCTTTTTTTTCTAGTGGTAAAGCAAAACCGATGTCTCTTTTTTAGTTGCCAATTATTTTTTGCATATATTCAGGTTTCATATTAGATTCTCCACCAGTTTTGAATAGTTTATATTCGAGATAAAACTACAAGCATTTTTTGTAAAAAGCATTTACATAGAAAAATGGAAAATTCTAAGCAATTTCTGGTGAGTAAAAAAATATTCTCTGTATTATATTAAACAGAGATTGTCTTGTCATTAAGTTAAGTAAGAAATTCTTTCCTTAAACTGGAACTAAGGGTACTTATGCACTTAGAAGCCTGTTGTTTTTAGGAGCTGAAAAACCTCTAGTTCTCTTATAGGTCGAAATTTACGGTGTGATTTTTATCAAGATAAGTGGCATTTTTAGGGATGTTTTTTGAAAAAAGTGCTTAGCTTTCGATTGGTAATTTGGGATTAGAATAAAATGTTGATTTTTTAAATGTATTAATTGTTACAAAAGCTTCCTTTTTATCAATATCAGTGACCCTTTTTTAGGGGTGTTTTCGAAAATACTTCCAGGCCAGTATGCAAAAAAAAAATTGTCTTGTCATTAAGTTAAGGAAAAAATTCTTTCCTTACACTGTGTGATTACCTCTTTTAAAAATATATTAATTGTTACAAAAGCTTCCTTTTTTTAAATATCAGTGGCTTTTTTTTTATTAATGTTTTTTAAAATAATTAAATGCCAGTCTACATTTACGGTGCGATTTTTATAAAGATAAGTGGCCTTTTTAGGGATGTTTTTGAAAAATTAATTAGCTGTCGATCTGTAAATCGGGATTAGAATAAAATTTTTATTATTTTCGTTTATTAATTGTTACAAAAGCTTACTTTTTTTTACAGTGTGATTTTTTTTTTATAAATATAAGTGGTTTTTTTTTTTATTGATTTTTTTTTAAAAAATTTACTGGCCATTAGGCGTTTAAGAATAAAGTACATCGATTTAATGCGTGCAAACCCTTACCCCCCCCCCATTGACACAAAAAAAAAAATTGTTAATTTATAAACCAATTTAATAAATAACATTTTTAGCGTAGCTATACTTTTTATTTTACGGGCCGTTTTATATCATAGGGGGGGGGATTGACTGAGCCAGGTTAATTAAATTCTCCACTTCTTAAAAATTTATATTTATGTCTACATTTGATTGAAATCTGATAGTTTAAAAGAGAAAAAAAAGGCTGTTATACCAAAGAGTTTAATAATTTCTGACTAAATTGACTTTGAGTTTCACAAAATGTTCATAACCGCATGATTAGTAACAATTTTACGCTTGAGTATACAAAGAGGGAGGCTCGCTGAAGGAAGTGTCAGTGACCTGATAATCTTGAATAAGAAAAAACAAATCTGTTCTTCATCTTATGAAATACGGAAGTACTTGAGTGTCACATGCAATTCTTCTCCATATTGTTTAATAAGGAACGCAAATACTGCTTTTTAAGTTTGAATTTACAAATACAGTAACGGAAGCAAGGACGTAGGGGGAGGCCAGTTTATAAAAGGCCCTCCATTCCACTATCAAAACCCCTGATTTTGAAATCAAGATGTTTTTTACACTACTTTAGATGTATAAGATAAACTTTCGAATTATTTTCCAAACCCAAAATGCATTTTTGCTACATGCTAAATTTTTGTCTTTTTTTAAAGGAAGAAGAGACGCGCAATAATCCCCCTTCTGAGAAGAAAGCAAGACATGGCGAACCTTCATTAATACATGGCACAAGGGCGTCTGTTGTCAAATTCGCTGGAAAAGTTACACGTAATCTAGACCATGCATCGAGAACCCAACTTTTAGTGACAGAGCCCTCTGACCCCCGCGTTAGCTCCATGCCAACTGGAAGAAAGTTGAAAAGGGATTGGGCCACTTCATACAATGTCTCAGCTCAGCCTACTGAAGATTATGGGCTTGACCCCCTTCAAGGTTTGCAAAAGAGTTCAGATATAGAAGCCCAGTCAGAATTTGTAAGTATATACATAATTTTTTCTATCTCTATTTTCAAAAATAAGACAAAAGTTTCTCAGACGCATAGCTTTTGATGAGTAAAAACTTAAAAATTTTTTTATAAGCTTTTTCATTTTCTTTAATTAACAAAATTATCAATATGTATATAAAGGCTTGCTTATCATCCATTTCTATAAAAAAAAAAAAAAACTTACCTCGTAAATTATAACCAAGAAGCATTCAAATGCAATAATTCCTTTTAAACAAAAACAAAAACAATTTGGTATTTCACGGTTGGCAAGCACTCTTAAAACTGATATTATTGCGTTAAAATCATTTGTGCCTTATCAGATCGCTTTTTAATACGATTTAATTTGTAAGTGAGTTTCCTGTGACAGGAAGAAGGTTTTTAGTAATCTCCGATTATGGGTTTCACATGCGAAGAAATCATTATTTTGAACCAAGTCAGGAGGCAATTATTTTCGTTTTAAAAAGGTTCAAGGAAAGAATTTGAGACTGTTCTATTTGAACAGTGTTGTGAAGTCCGATATCCCCCACCTCGGAAAGGGTATCGATCCTCCTACCTCGAAGGAAGCTCCCGGTTCCCATGGGTTCTCCCCGGGAGGGGTTTGGGGGGGAGGAGGAGGGAGGGGGGATCTAAAAAGGACCATCCAACATTTTAATCGCAATTTAATTGTTGATATGGACGGAGAAAAAAGTTCTTCTCTCTTACAAGTATTTATTTAGCCCAGGTCAAACAAATTCGTTGGCAAAAAAACCAGGAAAATACGGATTATAGAGAAAGTAACTACACCACTAACCATCCACATATGGGGTTCGTGTCCATAAACTTAAGCTAAGGAGCAAGTATTCGTACAGCATACTGCGTCAGTCGAACAATGATCAAATTTCATTGACAGTTATAATGAAGAGGCTCAAGCAATCGAATTGGACCCATATTTTGCATTTTTATTATAAAAAAAAATTTTTGGAATAAAACCATTAATTTCTTCGAAGAATAAGACTACATTTCCCCGACTAAAAAAAATATATATTTTTTAACATATTCAGTTGACGTTTTGAAAGACATGGGTCAATGTAACTTTTTTTTCTTCTTCTTTTAATTGTTCAGGTGGTGGGGCAATGACTATGAGAAATTGACAAAGTTTATTAACTATAAAATAATTATTATTTTACATAAGAATTTAAACTTTTTTTTTCTACCGATTGAAAATATAGCACTACCAGCGGCATCATCGAGTGAAGAAGGAGGTATATTTACATTACCAATTCTGTCACCACCAGCAGAGTTCAAGGATGAACCTACACTGGTTCTAGATAATCTGGCGTGATATGAGGGATTCCTTGACGATGTTTTTGTGAAACTGGTCAGCCTGGAGGACTTAATTTGCGATATGGACATGCTTGAGGACCCACAGTGGGCAAATAGTTTCATGCTTGAACATTTAGGTGATGCTACATGTAAATTTGAACTGAGTCCTCATAACGAAATTCCATCAGAAGACAACACATACAGGATAAATCAATTTTCCACAAACACCTTGTAATATGTAATAAAAGACATCATGCCACTACCCCCCAATGTTATTGAACAGACTGGGAGTGGTGCTATCGACAATTCCCTGTCACCCTCCTCCACCATTCAACTTAATATTAGTAGTAGTAGTAATACAGCAGTAGCTCATTTTTCCGAGGGCATTTTTAATCTTAACTTTACAATTAGTGAATTTAGTCCTGAACAAACAAGGACAGGACATGAAAACAGTGTTACGTCCCCGGACTTGCCTTATTTTTATCTGTTAGAATCTGTTCTAAACCATTTGCAAACGTACAAGGTAGATTTTAGCCTTCCCGAGGAAAACGCTGGACATTATTTTAACTGACCCCGTGAAAGATCTCCATAGCTATATCGACAAAATTCGAGCGCAAATTGATATTCAGATCCAGAAATGGAGAGGTCGATGGGGAATTAAAGCATCAGTGAATCAAAAAGTTTATTTACAAAAGGGAACATCTGGAGACATTTTTATTTTCCTTTTTCGACAGCCAACCAGACTTTTTACCCAGGTATAAACGATTTTGAAGACAATTTTTTCAACTGGGTTAATAAACTAATTTCAACTTTGGATACATTTAGCAAGAGGGGGAGTGGGTCCACCATTTTATACATTGAACGCATGGATCTGAATCTCAGTAGATTTAAAAAAAAACTTTATTTTAAGGGGTGGGAGGGGTAAAGGAATAAAATGCCACCCAGATTTGTCGGCTACCAAAGGAGTTCAGAGTTTCAATTTTGACACTGGACTTCAATGCTTTAAATATGCGTTTTTAGCAGCAGCCCATAAAACATTAAAAGATGAATCATCAATGAAAAATCTTTACTAACTTGCAATTAAGAGTTTTAAAAATTTCCATAAATTAAATTTTGATTTTTTAGTGCTAAAATACCGAGTGTCATTAAAATAAATAAGCATATTCTAGAAAGAAAATGAAAATATGGGGGGGGGGTGGGGTGTTCTCCAAGATGACACGGAATTTGTAAATGGGGGAAAAAAACAAAGATACAAGGGGGTGTGGAGTCAGTGAGGACGCCGAAAGTGGAATATGTTAACTACTGGGTAGAGATTATTTAACAACCCCCCAAAGATGTACATTCTTATGGTCATTTTTTCCCTGTTACGGCGATAAGTCGGCTCCTATCTCGAGGCAGAAAATTTGGAGAACATTTCTAGTGCCCCATGTGCCTTTCCCCATTTAGATCTGAGCAAACGTTTTCAGATAAAATGAACCAGTGCAAACTTCATGGAAATCAAAGAAGAGAAATGCCGGCAGAAGGCAAAGACATTTTACAATTTAAAAATTTCAAAATTATATTCTACAATCTGAAAAATTGTCTTTGGATTTTGAAACAAGACTGTTTGAGGTCTCAGACCCATCACGGCCAAATATAGTCAAGGAACACAAACTAGTTGCGTGCTCCTACGCGCACGCCCGTCGCGACGCCAACAATAAAATGCTATTGGAAGAGTTTTTTTAACTATGGACGAGGAGGGCAGTATGGAAAAGCTATTGGTTTCTTTAATAAGAACGACAAACAGGGTAATTTCACGATTAAGTTATTCTAATTATCCTAAGACATTGTCAGATAAAAAGCAACTGGCGCTGGAAAAGGGGCCAATTTGCTGTGTGTGTAAGAGTACCTTAGCCCCAAAAAACACGGTGCAGGACCACAATTACCTTATTGACCCCAATTCAACGGGAAAAAGTAACTTTCGGGGGTGGGCTCACAATTCGTGTAATTTAAAAATTAAACAACAACTTTTTCTACCGGTTTTTATACATAACTCTAACTACGATCTGAAGTATGTGCTACCTGCATTGGCACATCTTCAAAGAAATGGAACAGTGGATGATGAAGACAGCTTTACGTACAAAATCATACCTAAATCCGCAGAACAGTTGCTTGTTTTGGAATTTATGTGGAAATTTGTTGAAGCCGGTGTTGAGTACACGAATAAAATTCACTTTTTAGATTCCTACAGTTTTTTCCCCAATTCATTGAGCGCATTAATTCAAGTGCAGAAAAACGATGACGATTGCAATGCTTTCCCCCTTCTCCAGCAACAATTTCCAAATGATTTATATGATTTATTAACGGTCAAGGACATCTATTCTTATGATCAGTATGGTTCCATGTCGAGAGTCGCTGAGGAGGCTAGTCCTCCAATTAAATAGTTTTAAGACAGTCTTCATGATCTTAGCTGCACCCTCAAGGAATACAGTTTTTCAAAAACATTTTAGGAAGAGGGAAGATGCATAAATGGACTTGAATACCGCAAGCTGTATTTGTGGAGTGACGTGTTAACTTTTTTAGACATGTTTAAAAATACGGATAAAACCTATGAGAAGTTTAGTCTTGATTTGGGGTATTATTTTTCTTCGCCTCATCTAGTGATGGACCTCATCCTAAAAATCAGTGGGGACAAACTTGGGCTAATTACTGACATTGATCAGCATCTGTTCATCGAGAGGTAAATGAGGGGGGGTTTTGTTTTTCACGGAGACCGTAACTTGGAAACCGATCCAACGGGGGAAAAGACAGGGAAATAATCAAAGGCAGTTGTCCTCGATATGAATTCTCTCTACCCCTCGGCCATGTTCCATTATGGACTACCTGGCAGTGACTATAAATGGCTCAATGATCCTCAAGCTCCCCATTTCACCAACAGTGACCTTGTTGAAGAGACTGAACCGGTTGGATGTTTTTTTGTAATTGATGGAGAGATACCAGTCGAGCTTCATGATTCAGTAAAGGATTTTGTTTTACCGTGTATCAATAGACCTGTGACTAAGGACTCTCTGAGTCCTCGCAATAGGCGTTTAGACGAGGTGGACGGATTTCATTGGGCGCCTTCAAAACAAAAACTTATTGCCGACCTTCTGCCAAAAAAAAACATAGGCGTACACCATGTAACATTAAAATGGATTTTTAGCAATGGTTTCAAGGTCAAAAAGTCTCACATAGCATTTAAGTTTAGTCAAAAAACTTAGTTGAAAAAGTTTTTTGATACTTTCGTCAAAAAACATTTTGCAGCACAGACGAAAGTCGAAAAAGACCTTTATAAACTCAATTTAAATTCGGCTTTCGGCAAAATTTGTGAGTGTGTTCGTAATAGGAATCGTTGTGACGTTGTGACCGATTCGGAACAATGTGGTTGAATTATTGCTGATCCCAATTATACTTCCGTTACAATCATTGGCCCGGACATGGTACTTTTGAATAGGAAAAAAAGACACATTGTCCTGAATAAAAATATTGCTGCAGGCAATGCTATCTTGGAGATCTCAAAAAAGCTCAAGTTGGAATTCTACTACAATCTGGCTAGGGTACGGTGGGCGGAAAAGGGGCAAGTAGAGGTCTGCTACGGTGACACGGATTCTCTACTGCTCAAAGTAAAAACACCAAATCTAATTGATGATTTGGCGCACGGTGATATTATCAGTTCACGGATGGACTACACCAATTGGAGTGGTGGTCTTTACCCTGAGCTAGTAAAACGTCGGGCGCCCACTCAGCTTTTATTTTTAAAATATGAAATGGGTAGCGACTTGATTTCTCGTGGTATGTTTGTAGGTCCGAAGGTGTACTTTATACAGACATACGACGAGGAAATCAAGAAACGTTGCAAAGGAGTACCCACGCGCTATGTGGACAAGAATTTCGATACGAACATTTATAGGAATTGTATTGTTGAAAATACAATTCCACGAGCCAAATTGTTGGCAATTCGTTCATTGAACTATAGGAACTATACTGTAAATATAGAGAAAATAGCCATGAGTACCATCTCCGACAAAGCCTTTGTTTGTCAAGATAGTGTGACTACCCTCCCCCTTGGACACTATTTAACTTCAGACCGGACCGAATGTATTGCCCACAGGGAAAGTCTCGGTTTAAATAAAGTCCTGTAACTAATTTCCTAAAAACCTTTGGGGGGGGGCCTCGCGGCCTTTGGGGGGGGGGCCTCGCGGCCTTTGGGGGGGGGGGGCCTCGCAGCCCGGGGGGGGGGGGGCCGGCCGCCGCCAGCGCGGGGGGCGCTCCGTCACCAAAGTTATCTTTTTTTGGACTTGGAGCAGATTTTTTTTTTTTTCAAGTGCCATCTCTAATTTATTGTTTTTTTCTCTATAAACAAAAAAAAAATATTTCTCTCTCTCTGTACCTATTTAAATGTTGTTGTATTTTTTTTTATTCTAAATAAATTTAAAAAATTTTGTTTTTTAAATTGCTATATATAAGTTAATGTTTTTTTTTGTTTTTTTTCTATTTAAGCAAAAAAAAGTTTTTTTTTTCTATGTGTGTAACTATGTAAATTTTTTTGTTTTTTTTATTATTAATATATTTAAAAATTTTTTGTTTTTTTAAATTTTTTTTTACTTTTGTTTATTGTCATATAATAAAAGAAAAAAAAAATATTATTATTTGTCTTTTTCTTTTTCTTCTTTTATAAAAGAGTAGTAGGGAAAAAAATTATATATTAATTACACAAGTATGTTCTACAGTTAGTTGTCCAGGGGAACTTTTGAAATGAATATGTATCAATTTAAAACACCATTTATATCGTTTCTGTGTGGTCCCTCAATGTCGGGGAAAACAACACTCTTAACTAAAATAATTAAAATTGTGATGAAATGTTTGCGGAAAAGCCGAAAAAAATCTAGTAGTCCTAGAGTATTTCGCAGGAGTCAAACACTAAAATAGAAGCATTTGCTGCTGCCATGGGATCGATGCAGATACAGTTCATACAGGGACTTGATGTTTTCAGCATTATTGAACCAAACTCTTGGCTGATCATTGACGATTTGGCTGAATCTATTGAACAATGGTCCCAGGAAATTTTACAACTGTTCACTGTTCGCTCTCATCATGAACAGATTTCCGTTACTCTGGTTCTACACAAACTCTTTCATCAGAGCAAATGTATGCGAAGATTTGCATTGAACTGTACCTACTATATCATCTACAGAGTTGTTCGTGATTCTAGCTCGCTAATAACTCTCAATAAACAAATCTATCCAGGTGCCCCTAAATTTCTGCTCTCAGCATACAATCAGGCAACTAATAAACCCCACGGTTATATCCTGCTGGATCTTAATCAAAATACACCCGAGGATCTGCGTGTAGTCACAGATATTTTCGACAATGAAATTACAGTATATCTCCCGGTGTACGCTAAAAAGACCTATTAGTCGCTATCATGACACTGAAGAAACTACATGAAAATAGGCATTTGTTTTCAGTTCTAAGCACTTCAAAACCTCCGCTTAGGAAAGAAATACTCAAACACGGTAGTGACAATGATTTCATTAATCTAATATCTGAACTTTGGTTAAATTTGACCGAGGGTAATGTTCAACTGCCAGAAGTAGTTAAGCAACAGGCAAAGCAACATCGTTCCATTGTACGTACATTGGCCTCTAAAAAGAAAGGAAAGAATTTTAAAAGGAAACGACTTCTTCAAGCGGGCGGTAGCTTTTTCACACTTTTGCTGCCAATAATTACAGGACTTGTATATAGTTTTCTCTAGTGAGAATGGCAAAACCCTATAAATTGACTCCAATAGAACTCGCTCTCTCACCCGTCGAACACTTTGAGGACAATCTGATTAAAGTACTCCACAATGAAACTGATGAGGGTGATAAAAACTGATTTTACTTCAAGATGCACTTCGCCGAGTTGGAAAACACTCTCGATCAAAGCACACTGCTGCTGCTGCTGCTGCTGACCCAAAAAAATAATAATCTCCTCAAGAGTCTCTTGCTGCTGCTGTTGGAACACAATTAAAGAAGGAGGAATTGAATTCAATTGTATTGAAAATTGGAAATCTAATGCCCAAATAATATCTTGAACAAATAACACGACTCCTAATCTATCTCTTGGAAAGTGATCAAATTCAAGTTGAGAGCAATGGGGAAAGGATTATAATTCAGGGCAAGAGCTATAATCTACTTGATTTATTGTATGACATGGTTACAAATCGTAAAGGACTATTATCATTTGACACTAGTCTATACAAATTTCTAAATACATTCATCTTCCCCAAAAGTCTTATTGTAAACAGACAAATTATAAAAAAATTAAATGAACGTGCATCATCATCATCATCAACATTAAAATATGAACTTGAAGAAGAAGAAGATTTTAAATCAATTTTGGAAAATACTAGCACACCACTGATAGCTTGACAAAAGCGAAGACGTATCAAGTCAACATCCCCACCACCACCAGCAGCAGCAGCAGCCAGTATACAAAAGGGTAGTTGACGTTACACAACGTTTTTAGGTTCAAAATAGCTGAAGTTCTGAAAGGTCTTTATGAAAATATTTGCGAGATGGGGAGTTTAAGTTCCTCCACAACTCTTTCCGAAGTCACGGGTGTTCGCCCTAAAAGTGTACAAGACTATCTACAAAATGAACCAAGTTACACTCTGCATAGAAATCATAGACTTCGTGCAAATCAATATCGAAAAACTAAAGCCTTTTACCCTTTGCATATAATGCAAGCAGATTTCTTGACTCTAGATGAACTTCAAAGATTTCAAAATATACCGTAAAAGTAAATTTTACTTGCAATCAGTGTTTTTAGTCACTCTGCATATGCAATTCCATCGCGATCAAAGAGAGGTTTTGACGTTTCTCAGGTCATTGAAAGTATTCTCGAAAAGGATTCATATAAAAAAAATTTAAATGGATGACGGTATTGAATTTGTTAATCCTAATGTTGCAAAAATACTAGAGACATATAGTACACTGCTCTATCAAAAGCATAGTCCTCTAAGGTAAGCATTGGCCGAACGATTGATAAGAACTATTCGACTTTTGATTTCAAGATACTGTACATTGAAAAATACACCAGCTTTTATTCATGATTTAGATAAAATCAGGTTGATTTATAATCAACGACCTCATCGATCATTGTCCAACTCTACACCAACGGAAGTTCATCATTCGGATCATAATACAATTGACACCTTTCTTAAACAATATTCCAATGAATCAAAAGTCAAGAAGAAGAAGAAAAATAAATTCAATGTTGGTGATACGGTTCGAATTAATAGAACAACTAATGTTTTTGAAAATGGGAATTACTTGTGGTCCACTGAACTTTTTAAAGTGGCAAAAATCCTAGACACTAAACCCATAACTTATCGCATGCGCGATACCAAAGATGAAGAGATTCTCGGCAGCTCTTATGACTATGAATTGCAAAAATTTAAAAATGCTAGTGAAATCTATCAAATTGAAAAAAATATTAAAGACACGTACTAGCAGTGGTAATAAACAGTTACTTGTTCGCTGGATAGGATACAACTATGATTTTGATTCTTGGATTGGTATTGAAGATATTGACAATGCTAAGTTATTTATATGTAACTTTCATGTCCAACGTTTCCGATCCTCTCTACAATGACTTGAATACGACAAGTGATTTTTGGACAAAACTCCCCCACCGTCAAATTTGACGGTGCATATGAAGTGGCTCTTGTCGACTGTATTCTCAAAAATACCTATGACATCCTGAGAAAGGATCGTAAATATGAAATAAAAATACGACCGTTTGAATTCGGTGATGAAGGTGCAATGGCAACTTTTGACTCTAATCAGTACCCTATTGCTAACATCCCCTACAGGGAATACATTAACATGAATGACCTGTGTCGAGTTATCAACAAAAAATTGAAAGTCTAAAAAAATGCGGTTTCACTTTCAATTGATCGACGTAACAAAGGATAATTTATATTACCAATCCATTTCATAATGAAAGAATTTTCCTCAATGAGAATTTACGTGAGGTTCTTGGTTTTAAAAACCGTATTATTAACACAGAAAATTTCAGTGGTAGTGACCATGTTATCTATGCAGACTATGCACCCAGCTTCTCCATAGACACTTGCATATTTCTCTACGCTTCCTTTGTGGAAACATCTTGGGTTGGTAATTCAAATGTCCCCCTCCTACGAGTTCTTGAACGAAAAACAACTCATGAACTTGTTCACCACTACAATATAAAGCATCTTCAGTATGTTCCTGTAAACACTTCATATTTGTAACTCTTTAATTTAACACTAAGAAGTTATTTGGTTGATTCTCTTGAAATAAAAAAAGACTTAGCAGTGATTACATCTAATTTTTGACCTATTGTCAACGACAACGACGGTACAATAACCTAAAAAAATGAACAATAGAAGAATTCAATTTGTCTGTCCCGAAATCGATTGTTATGTTGGTGCTTTGAGTCCACGTCAAATAGGCAATGGATTGGACTACTACAAGGGGCGTACTACAATGTCTGGCTATGGTCTTGGTAGCTGGTTTGATAGGCTATTTCGTTCTGCACTACCCCTTTGCCAGAAAATATCTTGTACCTGCTGCATCAAATTTTGCTGCCTCCACACTACAGGACTGGGGGTCGGGCAAGAATTTCAAGGAGAATGTTAAGGAAAATATTAGATCTTCAGCAAGAGCGGTTGGTGAACAATTAAAATCTAGACAAAATGGGTAGGGACTGACGAGAATGCATTCGCGTCATTCACTCATCAGTCTCCCCCCAGGCAGGAAGCAAAGGACATCAACCAGGACTTTGAGAAATAAAACAACGAAGGCCAATAAGCATCAGAAGAAGAAGAAAAAGAAAAAGATTGTTATATCAAAGAAGGATTTCTTCTCTTAAGATGACTTATCTCCCCCACAATGAATAATATCCATCAATTAGTTCCTCATTGAATCTATTCAATGCTGAAAATGTTGATGTCAGTGTCAAGTATGGCTACTATGAACAATTTCACCCTCAACAACCCCTCTCGGAAAACATACACTTTCAAATATTTTCCAATGAAGACTATTTCATTGATTTGTCATCAACATTTATTGATTTAAATGTTGTGGTGAAGAAAAAGTCAGATAATACAACTCCAAATGCCGGTGATGGTCTCTCCTATGAAACTGTATTCTACAAAACCTATTCAAGCAAATTAATGCATTTATTAATAGAACATTGGGGAGCACTAGCAATTATTTTTCCAACTATACAAGCTGCATACAATTTATGATGATGACGCCAACAGCGTGAAAGGAGATGAGAGGACAATCATTGGGCTATGAATATCGAACAGGTGTTGATACTGACGGTGAGTTGACTACAGCAGTGACCCAGGAGTATCATCTAGTTGGAAAATTAAATCATGAGATATTCAATATATCCCAATGGTTACCCCCCAATGTCAAAATTGACATAAATTTGCATATGGCCCCATCGAATTTCATTTTGAGAAAAATACTTCCTGGAGCACCCGATGCAAATGTTATTATCACATCGGCAATTCTCCACGTTCGAAAACAACAAGTTATGAGCTCTGTTGCATTGGCAGTGGAAAAGCTAAGAGCCAATGGTAACAACATTAAACTTCTTGTCCCCCATACATTTGTAGCGATAAAAGATTTTATATTGTGGTAATGGGAAGATTCGCTACTGTGGTGATAGAAATTTTTCCGATAGCGCCGCTTATATCACTGGAGACTGTGTCAACTAGGCTGACGCCTCTCTCAATTAATGAGAGAAAATTGAACATGTATACATACAAATATGGCTTATTCTTTATTGAACCATCTGGAGATCAGATTACTTTGGGAGCATTTACCTTGGAGACTGGCGAACTAATTACCTATTATCGGACTAGACTCAGAAATATAAGAGAAACAAACACATATAAAAAGACAATAGATTTATTGAACTTACATGCTTAGTTGTACAGCAACGGGTCACTTCAATGACAATAAATGGTGACTGAGATTATTTGCGGTACTACTCGTCTTAAATCTGAATACATATTAAAATTAAAAAACACATTTACCCCACTCCCAAACGCAGTTCTTTCGTCCTGCGCTGTAGGGACTGCCTGCCATTGGCTCACGTGCCCCCAGGACGCCAATCCTCGTCCAATAATCTCTTAAAGATTTTTCAGATGATTCAGGAGTTCACACAGTTTTTTGCCTTTTAAACTTCCTTGGAAATTCTATGCATTGCATTTTTTTGCTACAATTTTCTTAGCGAAATTCGAACGACTAGCGCCGTTGTCTGACTGAAGCTAGAAATGCAATTTCTCTTTTTGCTGATTAAGGACTTTTCATTTTTGCGACTAGATTTAGCTTAATTATAAGAAATCAGAATTATCTTTAGAAAGGAACTTTATTTTGGTATTTCAAATACATCACATCTTACTCATGGTACACAATCACCAATCAACGTCACATTGCCACCGGTTCTCGTAGCTATAGCGATTCATCATTTATCAATGGAGAAATCCCATCAAAATTGGCTTTTGCCTTTGTGAAGAGTGGCAGTGCCGTTGGATCCTGAACTGCATCCCCACATGGTTTTAATTTGTTTGGTATATCTAGCAGTGTGTGCAAAGTGAATGGTATTCCACTGGACACTCTGTCTTTTGATAAAAACTCCGCGAAAACTCTGTACAAGTTGACCTCGTAGTCCCTAAATCATGACTCTCAACTATTTGAAAATAGAATAACCGATTCAATATTTTCAAAAAATCATGGGGTTATTGTTTTGGACTTGTCAGGCACACAGGATATGAGCATAGTACGAACTGGGAATGTACATTTAGAGTGTACATTTGCCGATGCTCTGACTGAGAGTATCATGCTAATATCACTGAGCCAATTTGATACCTATTGGTAAATCACACCCGACGGCAGTGTTCTACTAGACCTAGCACCATGAACACAGACCAAATAATCAATGTATTTGGTATGGATCCATACATGTCCCAGTACAAGTCCTATTGCCTACCCTCGGACTTCATTGAAAAAATTCCAAGTGTTAACAATACCCTAATCATTGTTAATAGCAGTCCGTCGACTTTGAAGACTGGCCATTGGCTATGCATCTTTCAAACAGCAAAGAATATTGAATTTTTTGATCTTCTTGGCCTATCGTATAAATTCTATGTTCCATACATCAACGACTTTATTGAAAGCAGTGGGAAAACCATTATTCAAAATGAACGAAGAATACAGGATTTAACAACTAAGACATGTGGCTTTCATGCACTACTCTTTTTCATGTTCAGATGTCGTGGCTACACCTACAAGCAGTTTCTCAACATCTACATTGACTTACCTCAATTGAACGAATTTCTAGTGGAAAAAATACTTACAAGTTTATTTAATATTTATTTTAGTGCCCTAAGAATAAAATGTTCTAAAGATTTATGTTAAATTTTTTATTAATAAAAAAAAAATATATACATGATAAAACGACTTTTCTACTCTTTAGATTTCATCCACTACTAGGTATTTGTCGACAACAACTAGTGCAGGTAGATTATCTGAATTCACAGTGTACTGATCCTGATGTAGTGCAATGTCAGGGTCACATTTTCTACAGTAGAGTGTGACTTCACTCTTGTCATATCTCTTTGTATAGTCAATGATACTATTCGAATTCATTCTATAGAATTCACATGTTTCAATTTGCCTATTTGAAGCAATTTCACAAACAGTGTCCTCAAGTGTCGAATCACATTCCGTCACAGCCAAAAAAAAATCTGTGGGCTTATAATCAAAACACCCATTGTCTTCACAACAATGATGTAGAAACCATATTCTTTTGTTGTTCCAACGGTTGAATCGTTGACCTGGTTCCTCCTCCCAGAACAATCTAAAACCACGACTATACAAATCTCGTAGCACTAAACTAAAATCACAGTTATGATTCTTTCCAATCCTACCGGGATATGTACTCTCCCACTGATTGCATTTATCATAATGACAATTGGAGCATTGGTGGCCTCTAGGATGAGAGTCACACTCCTCTTCAAGAGAGGAATTACAACCTTTAATTTGTACAGCATATCCTCTATGCAATTTACACGGGTTGCAGAATCTACACTTTTCATCATACTCCTCAATCATTGTGCAATTCTCACATGATGACCAGCTGCCCTGTGTGTACATACATAACGGACATGTATGGAACATTTTGTCTTGTTTTAACGCTCTCACTTCCACAATAAAACTGAGCTAGCAACATCAAAACATTATCTGAGATAGAGAGAGAGAGAGAGGAGTGAATCATCCTTGAGCACCATCTTTATTATGAAAAAAAAAAGTCCTAAATTGCTAAAAAATAATGTTTAAAATCATATAAACATTATCATTTTGCTGTGTTGTAATAAATATATCAATAAATTGTGTAAATGCATTTGGACCACGATGTAGAAGCTTCATACAATAGTCTAATGATGGAGAATCAGTTTTCATTATATCGATAAGCATTTCCCGAGAAAATATCTTCCTTTGAATAGACAACTAGAATATCATCATCTAGAATCAAACGTTTTTACATAAGAACGAGAGTCCTCATGATTCGATCTTTTCTCAAATCTATCCATTTTTTAGAGTCCTAACTCTCTCACAACCAACTTCAAACTAACAATACTCTCATTTTTTTAATCTAGGAAATATAAGCATGTCTGCTATAGAAAAAGAAAAAAATAAAATATATTTAGAAACACTTTTATTGAAAATAATTACAATAATAATATTAACTGATGCAGTTTGTTCTCATCAATATATTTCGATAGGATATCTAATGCTGACCGAAGTTTATTTATATGGAGAATATTTACTTTTCCAGCAAATCACAGTTGCTCCTCCTGCTTAAATTTGCTTAATGATATCACGTATCTCTCATACATAATGTCCCATTCAAGACATAGTCTACAGCCAGCAGTTATTTCCATACCCACAGTGGGTACTCGTATATCGTTGCTTCTGCTGCTGTTAGTTCCATCATTAATCTCCAATAGTGTAAATGCACAACTCATTTTTTTTTCCACTAAGATCCTTTCAAATAAAAACTATTCTCCTTGAATCCAAGTCCCTTACTAATATGAAGTGTAAAGAAAACTATTCCTTTTATTCAAATCCTACACCCCACTCAAGTTAGACTCGTTCCTCTTGTCAAACAGTGTAATGATCTACAAACTTAACTACCATACGAAAACTTGTTGTCCGGGGGCCCCTTAGAATTCAAAAGATGGTTACTACTAACACTATTATTTGTGTCCAGATTTTTAAAAGGGTTTATGTTGCTAAAAATTTTTCAAAAGTTTCTTCAGCATACAATTATTAGGCCAACCTAAAAATTCGTAAAGAAAAACCCGAAAAGATTTAAACTATTATTTTCTTTTTCCTTGAAAAAGACTATGTCAATACAAAACGAAGAAAACTAATTAAAACAACTTTTCCCACAAAATATTTTTTTCCCAGAAAAGTAAAAAACTTCATTAAAACAAAAAAGAGCAATAAATAAAATCAAAATCCACCATGCGTAAAACAACCACAGCATTAATAAATAAATAAAACCCAAAATGAACAGAAATTACAACAAATAACTGAGTCAAACTCAAAACGAGCAGAAATTAAAATGAGTAAGGCAGCCCCTATGCCTTTTCAATGCCAGAACATAATGAAAAAAAATGCAAATGAATGTGTATTTTCATTTTAATATACATATGCTGATATTTATTCCTTAAAATCTTCGTAATTTTGATTTATTAAAGTTATAAAAAAGATAACATTTAATTTCAGTAAAGCGTGAATTATGTTCTGACACTGAGAAGGCATAGGGGCTGTGAGCCCTACTCATGTTAATTTCTCCTCGTTTTGAGTTTGACTCGGTTATTTGTTTTAATTTCTTTTCATTTTGGGTTTCATTTATTTATCGATGCTGATTTCTGGTAGTTTTAACCTTGGCAGATAATTTGATTCTATTTTTGTTCATTTTAGGTTTAATGGAGTTCTTTGATTTTCTTTGAAAACTCATTTAGTGGAAAAAGTTTTTTCTTTAATTAATACCATACAGATAATACAATACAATTAATTATTACATTTAATTAATTACCTTCGCTAAAGCTCTTCTACCAACTGAATCAAATGCTTGCTCATAATCTATAAAACTGAAAACTAAAGGGGTTTGATGATTCAAACATATCTCAAATATTAATCTAAGAGTGAAAATTTGGTCGACGCACCCTACCCGTTCCTGAAACCATACAGTTCTTCTTTAAAACTTTATTTGCACCATCTCTTAGTCTAATAGCTATTACCATGCTAAGTAATCTCTATTTTTAGAGAAGAACCAGCTTTTTTGGGGGGGAACCAGCCCAATTCCTCTATGATTAACTCTTGATATATCAATCTGATCATAAAATCAGATAAAATCTGTTCGAAAAATGTGTTAAGTTTAACACGTTTAACTATCTCAATGATATATAATTAACTCTGGAGAAATTATTAAAGCTTTAGATCAAGGGTAAATTTTGTAATTATTAAAGAGCAATTATTAAAGGGGCAAATTGCTTTTTTTCTCTCTCTCGTGCGTTATTTACCTTTAACACATTATAATAAAAAATTTGCCGCTCAAAATTTAAAATAGAACAATGCCTGAAAAAAAAAACACCCTTAATAAGAAGATGGAACAGATGAAGAGTACCGGGACCAGGATGACCTCAGCCCTCCCACCAGCATACTGAATATTCGACAAGGACTTGAAAAGACACCCTCCTCCCCCCATAGCAATTTTAAGAATATATATATATATATATATATATATATATATATATATATATATATATATATATATATATATATATATATATATATATATATATATATATATAAGACAAATAAACAAATCTTTCTTCACTTTCAAATTGTCAAAAATTTGCGACTGATTTAAGGCAACTGGCTGGTAACAGGTGACTTAAGTAAACTTTCACTACCATCAAACTGTGTAGTGGGTAAGTACGGTTTAATTATAGTAGGTTGTTGTACACCTTATAATTCGGCAATGCCAGTAATAAAACAAAGAAGCTAGAACCTAATTGAGCCGTCCTAGCCGAGTGGATTGGTGCGCTGGATTTATGATACTTTGTCCGAGAGTACGAGGGTTCGAATCCTAGTGTACCCAATTATTGGGTTTGGGAAGAGGGTCAGTGGTGTGACTCTGTAAGCTCAGCCATCAGCTTTAAATGGGTATCTGGAGAAATCTGGGGAAGGTAAACAGGAAGGGTATGTGAAGCACAGGATGGTTTGCCCCCAAACCGCATTGCACTTCCTGGCTGAAGGGTCAAGAAACGGCGTTCAGCATTCAGCACCACCGGTAGGGACTGTAATGTCCAATGCCACATTCTTTTACCTTTTTTTAAAAACCTGATTCGGTGCAAAACGGCCTTAAGTCCAAGAACGGGCGTTCGCCCCCTGTCACCTCATTCTCACGGTCAGAGGGTAGCGTATTTGTAATATTGAATCTACATTTTATTTAGTTGCAACACTTTTCAGGGTATGCATTACTTTTCCTCATAAAAGTAATTACACAAAGATTGTATTTCGGCAGGGGGGAGGGGGTACCAAAAACCGAAGAAAGAGGGGGTCATCTCCCATGGATTTTGTCTAATGGTCTCAAATAAGGATTTAGTTTGCCACTCATTTTAAGATTAATTTACAAGTCGCGGAAATATTTCAAAGGGAGGGGGAAGTGGTTCAAACCACGTACCACCCCCCCCCCCATTTTTCTTTTGGTTGTTTCATGATTGTGACAGGGCAGTATAACTTCTAAGTAAGTGTTGCCATGTTGGGCCATGAAACGAATAAGAAATAATTAGTTAAATTCGAGAACACTTTTCGTTCGAACATTCAAACATTAACATTGTCTTGATTCCCAAAGAAACCTACATCTTCAAAGGAAAGCTTTAAGATCCAAAGCTGTTTGGTGCCACATGTTTTAGCTAGGGGTAAGGGAGGCGCGGGAGCTGTTTCCCCAAGATTCCTCCCACTCCTCACTTTATGAAAAATTTCTTTTTTCGCTATTTAAATTAAAAACTGAAAAAATAACAAATTGCCACTCCTCGTACACATTGAAAAATAGTTTTTGCTCCCCCCTCCCCCCAACTCCACAAACATGTGGTAGCAGAGTTGGCTAATGATCTGCTTGGCACTATGTGGCTCAGGGCTCGATACCTGCTGAGGCAAGTCTGAGAGACAAGGTTGCTAATTGTCCCTATAAAAGAGGCCCACCATCTGAAACGTCGGTCAACGGCTTATGCCTCAGCAATGGCTAAAGAGGATATTTATATATTTTAATATTTCCCCACTCCTCTTGAATTGGCACCACTGAGTCAGCTTAAGGTTTCGTACACTTTAGACGTTTGGGACCATGCTTTTCGCCAAACTAGTCACAACATAGGGAGAGGAAATTTAGGGGTCATAGTGTTAACCTAGACTCTTGTCCGATGTGTGGGAAAGATGATGAGGATATTTTTCACTTTTGGGGGAATTGTAAGGAATTGGCGGATCTGAGAAATGGGTGTTTTTCGTTAATGTTGGCAGATAGAAGGTGGGTGGAAGGAAGTGCAGTAGTACGAGTAAAAACAGCTTTGAGAAATCTTGCTTAATATATATATGAGGGATTGATATATCGTGACAGATTCATGTGTTTATAAATGATTTCTGGAATTTTTATTTATAAGTACGTTTTTCTTTTTAATTTATTTGTGTCTTTGTTGGTTTGATATATATATGTTCTGTTTTTTTCCTATGGCCCGATGACTTTTTCTGGAAATACAAACATACATACATAGAGGCTTTCAACCTTTCAAGGTTGAAACATACTGTAAAGATTCACTGTGTTTAGCGGGTGGCTTGTGCAAAATTTTTGTCCATACATACATAGAAGCTTTCAACCTTTCAAGGTTGAAACATACTGTAAATATTCACTGTGTTTAGGGGGTGGCTTGTGCAAAATATTTGTCCATACATACATAGAAGCTTTCAACCTTTCAAGGTTGAAACATACTGTAAAGTTTCTATGTGTTGCGCGGTTGGCTTGTTAATAACATTTGTCAATACATACATAGATGATTTCACCCTTTCAAATCAAGGCTGAAACATATGGTAAATATTCACTATGTGAAGGGGGTGGCTCGTGAAAAATATGTGTCAAGACATACACAGAGGCTTACAACCTATCAACGTTGAAAAATACTGTAAATATTCCATGTGTTTAGGGGGTGTCTTGTTCAAAACTTTTGTCCATACATACACAGAAGCTTTCAACCTTTCATGATTGAAAAAAACTGTAAAGATTAACTGTGTTAAGCGGGTGTGTTGTGAATAATTTTTGTCAAAACATACATAGAGGCTTTCAACCTTACAAGTTTTAAAAATATTGTAAATATTCTATGTGTGTCGGGGGTGTGTTGTTAATAACTTTATTCCAGAAATACATAGATGCTATCACACTGTCAAGGTTTAAACATATTCTAAATATTAACTATGTTGAGGGGGTTGGTTGTGAATAACTTTTGTCCATACATACACAGAGGCTTTCAACATTTCTAGATTGAAACATATTCTAAATATTAAATATGTTTAGCGGGTGGGTTGAGCATAATTTTAGTCCAAACATACGTAGAGGCTTTCAACCTTTCATGATTGAAAAAAACTCTACATATTAATTGTGTTTAGCGGGTGTCCTGCACAAAGCATTTGTCCAATTGAAACATGTCTTATTTACGATTGACGTCAAATATTTACAAGCTCAAAGACTATGTTCCCGGCATCAACACTACAATAACAAGAATTTCTAGGTCAAAACTACTGCTGACAATTCATTGCAGTACATAACTCCCTGACGGTAACAACGCTTCTTAAGCTCCCCCTCCACCCTACCCTGAACAGGCAATGTATCTACTCAGGGCATGAAAGTACTGACCACAAAATCAAAAACTGGAACACAGTATGTCCATATTGTTAAATTGGGATAAATTCGCACTTTGATCTGTTGCCTTCTTCATTGTATGCGATATTCACATATTTGGCCAAGAGAATAGACTTTGAGCAATGTAATATCTCAGGGGGAGGGGCACCAGGTTTAAACCCCCTCCCCCTTTTTTTCCAACTCGCAAAAACGTAACAAAATGCATTTACACACATTTTGATGCGTTGTTTTGAAGTTTTTGTACCCTCACCCCATATTAAAGAATACCCCGCCCAGAACAATAAGTCTTACCTTGATCAGTTGGCTTTGTCATTGGATATGATGCAATATTGACACATCGTACTTTTCTCTCATACTTTGATTCTTTGCGAATTTGCTTCTCTTTTTCAAAATCAATTATATACGGTAACTGAGGAAAACATTTTGAAAGGTCCAATTGAGAACTGGCCTAAAA
The DNA here is from genome assembly GCF_049724085.1 of Artemia sp. Qi Xiang Cuo. NCBI lineage: Eukaryota > Metazoa > Arthropoda > Branchiopoda > Anostraca > Artemiidae > Artemia > Artemia sp. Qi Xiang Cuo. Next base: position 68,257,070 of record NC_142803.1, on the reverse strand, counting down.
AGTAAACAAAAAGCTAATGAAACTCAAAGAAAGAAATCACAAATGGGACTAGTCGGATACACACGGACCTTAGTGTAAAAACCATGAGTATTTGAAATGACTTACTATGACTTACCACTGGTCACAAAAAACCACGTACCACTTACCACTGGTCACAAAACCACTTACCACTGGTCACAAAAAACCACGTACCACTTACCACTGGTCACAAAACCACTTACCACTGGTCACAAAAAAACTCCATATACTTAGTAGGCGCCCTAAAATCAGACTATAAAAAAAGAGCATGACACCAGGCCAAGAGAATATAGTTCAGACAAAGCCGTTTCCGGCGGGGGGGGGGGGGGGTATCGGGTTTGAATCCCTCCATACCGAAATTTTTGTCCAACTCGTAAAAAAGTAATAAAAAAAAACATAAATAAGATTTTATTTGTTTTTTAAATTTTTCTTAAACACCTCATTAAAAAATACCCAACCCCCGAGCAAAAAACCTGAATACGCCCATGAGTTCAACGTCCATTAACATCAGTGTTACCGTGAACGTCCGAAATCTGGTTAATGTCGGCATTCACCGGTGAATGTCCGAAATTCTATTTTTTCTGCTTGGATTCAATTAGCTTTTCGAGTTAGCTTTTTCAGTCTTACGCAAGCTATGATGGTAAAAGTTAGTTAGGTCAGGTTAATTTAGGTTAGGTTAAATATGGGTTAATATTCGAAATGGGTTAAAAACCTAACTTAACCTAGCCCATACCTAACCGGTCATCATCAAACCTTGCATTAAACTGAAAAAGCTGACTGGCAACACTGACTAAATTCAAGAAGATAAAAAAGGTATTTCGGACATTCACCGGTGAATGTCAACATTCACGAATTTTGGAGATTCAAGGTAACATCAGTTCGTTTGATACTGCTCCTCATCCCAAAATTCTGCATCACATGTAACTTAGCTACGTATATAGACACAAATGAATTTCTAGCTTTAGAGACAGATGCCCACAAATGAACTCACAGACGCTCACATATGTGCTTATCATGGCGAACAAATTACCACAATACGATATATTGAGCTAAAAAAAACACAATTTCTAGCAGGTAACTAAGCAATTTTTCCAGCAATATTGTTTATGCTGCATCAGCCACGTAAATCAATTGTCAAATTTCTTCTAAACAACGGAAAAAGCTGTAGATGAAAGAAAAAATTGCTTAAAATGCAACTTACTAATATTGCCAAGCACAGTATTTTTTTTTGTGTGAACCTACGAGAAAAACAGGATATAATAAACGTAATATTTTAGCTCTTTTCCTAAATGAACTAAAAGGTATGATATAAAATAATATAATATAATAATATATATATATAATATAAATAATATGATATAATATAAAATAATTTTTTTTCGTGAATTTCAGAATAAAGTGGAAAGGAAGGGCGAAAAACGGACCAGACTTTACACAACATAGATAAACTCATTTAAGTTATAAATGAATAAAGAAAAAGCCTGTGAGTTGAAAAAACGAGTTAAAAAGATCAAGTTATTTAAGGCCCGATTTTACGCCTTCTTTTTCAATTATAAACATCTCGAGAATAAAAAAGGGATTTTTCATTTTTTATTCCATTTTGAAAACGAGTTAAATTTGTTATACATATTTATTATTTTCAACTTTATTGACTTCTGGTTAAAAGAAAAAACTAATCTTACATAAGATTCAAACCTAAATTACCACGGCCCAAGGGAACCGTCCCTACCGCTTCACTATCAAAGCTTGTATAATAGTGTTTGATCTATAGTATTTGCTACGGCAAGTTACCCCCTTTTTAATGAAGGAGGCTGAGAGGGGGATTATACCAAAGGGGTGAATTCCAACGTTGTATTACTGCAGTTTCATCAAAAGTGTATATACTGATAAAATTTGGAAGTGATTCAACAGTCGGAAGTGGTTGAAAAATGGCTCTGAAATTTAACCAATTTGTGTGACAAAAAAAAGCCGATAAGTCGAAAAAAACGCGTTAAAAATAAATTAAAAAAAAAGGTTAAAAAAAGAAGCCAAATCTTATAGAGAAAATTAGATTTCATGATTAACATAAATACTAGTGAGAACAATGGACAAAAAGCTTTGGCAAAAAATATTATATTTTCCGACACATAAATTTAACATGTTGCTAAACTTTCTTTAAAAATTATATCTAAATAAATATGGAAAGAACTTAAACATAAACTAAGTTTGCCATGGCGTTACAAAAGCTGCAATCTTTTCCAGCAAATTAATGTTTTAGTAAAAAGTTAGTTGAGACTTTACTGTTGCGTAGTAAGTTTACTGTTTCTTTTTTTTTACTACGAAACAGTAAATTTACTACTTTACCATAATTAACAGTAAATTAACAGTTATTAACAGCTAATCTACGAAACAGAAAATTTACTTCTTTACCATAATTAACAGTAAATTAACAGTTATTAACAGCTAATCTACGAAACAGAAAATTTACTACTTTACCATAATTAACAGTAAATTAACAGTTATTAACAGCTAATCTACGAAACAGAAAATTTACTACTTTACCATAATTAACAGTAAATTAACAGTTATTAACAGCTAATCTACGAAACAGAAAATTTACTACTTTACCATAATTAACAGTAAATTAACAGTTATTAACAGCTAATCTACGAAACAGTAAATTAAATACTTTACCATAATTAACAGTAAATTAAAAGTTATTAACAGCTAATCTACGAAACAGTAAACTTACTACGAAACAGTAAATTAACTGTTTCGAAGTAAAATATAACAATAAATTCATGGTTAATACCTGCCATACATAGCCCACCTTGGTCGCTTTCATTTGACAAGACTTTCATGGGGGGAGGGAGAGGGACTAGGTCGGGTTCAATTTCTATTCTTATAAGTTACTTTTAATTACGTTCTAAGACCACACGTTCGTTAGAAATCATACGTTCTTTAGAGATCCTAGGTTCGTTAGATATCATACGTTTTTCATTCTTTACGGAGGCAACTACCACTCCAAAATGCATACATAAAAACCTCGCTTTAAATATACATTAAATAAAAGAAAACGAGTTTTTTAAACTGAAAATAAACATCAACATTAAACTTAAAAAGAACAGAAATAATTACGTATATGGGGAGGGAGGCTACCCCTTCTTCAATACCTCACGCGTTATGCTACAGTTTGACTTTTTATACCAATTGTTTAAGAATAACTATAAGAATAAAAAGCTTTTTAAAATTTCTAAAAAAAAATAGCTTAAAGAGTGAGGTATTGAGGAAAAGGCGACCCCCTTATAAACGCTATAATTACTGTTATGGTTATTGAGGTTTGGTGATACTTACTTTCATTTAAAAGTTGTCTTTTTTTTGTTATTTCTGATCATTTTTTTTAATAATGCGTTTTTTTTAAAATAATAAATCACTCTTTTAAAAGAGTGAGGTATTGTGGAAAAGGCGACCCCCTTATAATCCGGCTCCTCCTCCATAAAAAATACCCTTTCCCCGTAAGAAATTCCTCCATGGAAAGATTCTCCAACGTAATCCCTCCACCAAAAAAATATTCCCCCCCTCCCCAAAAAAAAAATATCCGTATTCTTCCCAATAACCAATACTATATTATGTAGACATTGGGCAAAGTTCATAGCTAGCAGCACATCCTTAGGGACTGTGGGGGGGGGGGGTAGAGACATAGTCACTAGATCTTTCGACTATGTTGAACAAAAAAGTCTGTCTAAAAATCAGGGGATTTTGAGGAAAAAAGTTCGTGGCAGGAGGACCTAGCTGCATTCCGATATTTTTAGTCACTTGAGCAGGACAATAGAACTTTTGATTTCCAATAAAATGAGCCCTCTCTCGATCTTCTGGGATCACTGGTTCGATATGATTACCCCTGGGGAAAACAAAAAAATAAATAAAGATGCATCCGTGATCTTTCTTCGGGCAAAAAAATGGAAAATTCTACATTTTAGTATAAAGGAGCTTGAAACCTCTACAGTAAGGTTCTCTGATATGCTGAATCTGATCATGTGATTTTCATTAAGTTCACTTGATGTTTTGGGGTTGTCCCCCCCCCTTATTCAAAAACTAGGTAATATTTTCAGGCTCGTAACTTTTGATTCTAACATTAAACTTTATAAATCTTATATATTTTGAATAAGCATCAAATTTCAATTCTTTTGATGTATCTATTGTTATCAAGACTCTGTTTCTTAAGAGTTTTGGTTACTATTGAGCCGCATCACTCCTTACTTACAGTTCGTTACGACAAACTGTTTGATACTTGGGATATTTCTATAAGCGCAATTTACGATCATTTTAATACAGAGAGAATTAACTAACAGAAAATACACAAATTAACTAACATTAACTATCTAAAATTAACTAACAGAAAATACACGTTTTAAAGTAGCGAATATAGAAATGTGCAGCGTTTCTTTTGTCAAAAAAGCAAGATAGACTCTAAAAATTTGCAAAATACCAAAATTTCCCTGTAGTACTTGGAGGTAATTTTTTCCAACGTGAGTCCTCTAGGGGTATCAGCCCTCTAAACCCCTGTTCTTCAAGGATATGTCATAAAAGAAGAATAATAAAATATAAACTAGTTTATACAAAGATGGCCAACAATTGTGACGTGCGACTATATTGCAAGATTTCTCCAACTTCCGTTAAGTATACAATTTGATAGAAGCAAATGTTCACATTTCAACAACACAAGATGTAAATAAACAGAAAACTTAAGCAATGTTTAAACTGAAACAAATTAAAACTGATAGCGACTTTTAATCAAATATAATCATAAGAATATATTTATACAACTATACATAGTTTATGTATCTTGAGTATATGCATAACCCAAAGGAGGAGAGTGATTCAATTTCCCCTCTTCTTACACTTGCATAATCCAAACATGAGGACAGGGATGGGGGGCAAGTAGAGGGACAGGAGTGGGGGGTCGAGGAGTAAGTAGAAATAAATATATACTTCAAGCAACGCTTGCAGTATATTGAGAGACTTGCTTTGGTTAGGGCTTAGTTCATCTAATGGCTCACAATATAATATCCATTCGTTTGCTATTCACGCAAAGTCAGTAGCTGTACAAAAACGGTTTATTTTCAATAGTCGAGGAATAAACAAGACACTACTTGGGACAGATATGAAACTAGACTCAAACTAATGTCTAAAATAGCTTGGTATATATAAGACTATACCCATTATTATATACCCGACTATAGTCCTTGGTATATATAGCTTGGTATAGTCCAGTAATACGCAATCAACCTACAAGCTGTGACTTAATTGCTTTATAATGTGGGAACTAGGTGGTCGTAAAAATATGTAGGTTGATATCTCTTGACCTTAACATCAAACAAATAGCGTCCTATTTGAAATCCGAATAACCGAGAAGTATACATTGGTTATGAAGTTCACAATATTGTATATGTAGTATATAAAAGCAACGCTTGTAACGCTTCTCATTTTAAAACAAGCTCAATTGACCGTGTTAACAAAAATCCGGATAGACTTTCATTTGTTTCTAGTTTGCTTAAGTATTTTCTCTTTTTTTACTATAGTTCACTTCAAAGGTTAGTATTTTTTTTTGTGTGTTTATTTAGCAAGAATTTTAGCCCATAATAGTTAGTTATTCAAAATAAGCTGGTTATGGGCGACTTACAAAAATTATCAAGGCTAATGGACTAACCACTAGTCACCACGAACGATAAGAGATAAAACTAGCATTAAATCAATGGTTGTTCATATAGAAACTGAAAATGGTAAAAATTAGGAATTGAGCCAAAAACAAACATTTAGAGCAAGAACACCCCCTCCCCCTCTTCTACTATTGCCATGTTAGGGTAAAAATCATCAGACGTATATACTAAATGTCTTAAACTTAAAGTGGAGATGCAGAAAAGGTCTCCGGGACCCAGGGGCGGATCCAGGATTTTATGTAGGGGGGGGCGCAAAATAGGTTGAGCCGATAAACGTGCGTTCGGAGCAAGTTTAATTAACGCAATCTGAAGTTAAGTAAATTACACTACTACAGACTAAGATAGGGGGGGGGGCGCCCCCCTCTGGATCCGCCACTGACGAGACCGCAATGAAGATAAAAACTAATTAAAACAATTTCCACGGCTTTAAAGTTATATATATTGCTTTTCACTTTCTTTTGAATCAAATTATTTTTTCAGACGCTTTTTAAACTTTTTATGGTGATTCCAAATGTGCACAATTCAATAAGCTGACTCGTAGGACATTGTGACATTAAAAACACTTCCACATTTCCAACATGGCACATGGCACATTTCATGGCAAGGTCCCAGAAAAAAAATGGGAGTCACCCCCTTAAAGGGATGTCATGTCAATGAAAGTTGAAACATCAATTTCTGCATGTCCAAGAGCAAAAATACTGGACATTATATTCTGTCCGTAATCATTATATTCTGCTATATTTTCGAAAAATAACCCAAGAGTGGGTCTTTATTCATTAATTTATCTTTTTAGAGTCTATAATCGTCAAGTCTATAACCCGGTAACTAGTACCTCTTCTATTGGTCTTTTAGAATTCAAGGAAACATTATTAAAAGGTAGCATGCTAGTAACAGGTACTGAAGGTCGTAATCGGGAGGGGGATTGGGGTTGGAACCCCCTCCCTGAAATTTTCGTCTGATTCGTAAAAACGCAGCAAAAATACACATTTTTAAACCTTTTTTGAAGATTTTTCTTTGCACCTCCCCCCCCCCCGAAAAACAAATCCTGGATACACCCTGGCATGTGCTTCCAGCAAATCACAAGTTGTACATTGTACTTTAGCAAATTACCCGTTGTCTGCTAATGAAATAGAAGTTTGACGGGTTTCATGACTGGTTTCTTTGATACAGTATATAATGATGCCCGCATAATGCACCAGTACCCACAATACAGATAAACTAGTTTTTGCACAAAAACCCTTGAACCAACTCCCCCCCCCCCCCAAAAAAAAACTCCTTCCCCTGAACGAAAATCTGGGATATGATCCTGCTTATTGGGTCCCCTGGATGTTGTATAACTCAGGCCCCCTCATAAACATACATTAAGCCTTTAAAATTCTTAACAGTGACAGTTCTGGATCTAGGACTGAGTATATTCTTAATAGACTCTCCTCTCCTGGGGGGGAGTTCAACTTTATTTAGCTAATAAGAGGAAAAAATAATATTTTTACCGTGTTATGGTAGGCATCATCAATGACATATTGTACTTCCATATTGTAACTTTTCCACCCTGCGTTGTCACACCACTCCCAGACTCTTCCACATCCCGCCGGCGAAGTTTGAGGGTAAAATATTCTTCTCACTTGGTGTGCTTTGTCTTAAAAAGGCAAAGAATATAAAGCAGGGAGGGAAACTTCATCTTCTGAGTTAAAATTCCATACATTAAAAAAGTTAGTGGTCACGAGTTAAAACATCAATGTTAAGTCAAATCCGTTTTGTGCCTTCCGTTTTCCCTTATCTCCATAGATTATCGAAAAAAAATTATTTTCTACTTATCAGTCCATATTAAAACGTGTTTTCGATTTATTTTCATTTACTATTTTCGAATTTTTAGTCTTTCGATTTTATTTAAAAGCTGTCTAATCTAAGATTCGAACCCAAGTTACTACGGCCATAGGAAACCGTCAATATTATAGCTTCGCTATAATAATAATAATTTATTTTTAACCCACACCATATACAAAATGACACTTGTGAAACATAATAAAAAAAAGAATAGAATACAGTAAATACATGAAGACTTAAAAACTTTACATGAGCGGAATAAACAAGTGAAATTTTTAGTCTTTCGATTTTATTAAAAAGTTGTCTTATCTAGGATTCGAGCCCAAGTTATTAATACTTATGCTTCGCTATAATAATAATAATTTATTTTTATCTGACATCATATACAATATGACACTTGTGGTTTATAATAAAAAAAGAATAGAATACAGTAAATACATGAAGAATTAACAACTTTAAATGAGCGGAGTAAACAAAGTCTTCCGATTTTATTAAAAAATGGTCTTATCTAAGATTCGAACCCAAGTTACCATGGCCATAGGAAATCGTCACTATTAATACTTATGCTTTATTATAATAATAATAATTTTTACATATAAAACTTCTCAAATCTTTACTTTATGCGCAAAAAAAATTAAGTTTCAATGTCAAATCATATCTCCAAAGAAACCTGGAGAATGAAGTTTTTTTTTGTATTTTTGTCGTTCAGTATTGAACATCTCGCATTTTTTAGAAAAAATGATCAATATAAATACTTCAACTTTTAGGTAAGTGGCATTTTGGTCAACATTTTGTCAACTTTCAGGGGAAAGGAGGAGGTGGGTGTGATTCGAAATAACACCAGTGAGGTCATTCTTCTCCCATCCTCCCCCCCCCCATCTCTATATATTTGTATAAATATATAAGTATTACTCTTTTAATATTATATTTATTTATATTTATTACGGTATACATTCATTCCTCTTTTATGATTGGTCTTACCTGATTTGCTGCATATTTGTTCCATTCGATCAAAAAGTACGAAAAAATTTGATAAAGATGGCTCTGTATCGCCTAAAAATAACTTTTTCAGCTTTTTTGAGTGAGCTCGCTCTAGGGACTGAAATAAAAAATAGTATTAAAATCTGTCTGAAAATCCAAGATTGAATAGGTCGCCTGAAATAAAAATAAGTTTTAAAAAAGAAAAAAAAAATGATAGCATTAAAATATACCTAAAATTTTAAAACAAAAAAAAATTATTTTATATTTTTGAATTATTTTATATTACATTTTTTTAGAATTTCTGTCGCCTGAAGTTAAAACAAATTTTAAAAAAAGTCAATCAATTGTAAATTACAACTATCTTCACATACTTATCCGGAATTTATTTCAATTAAAAAAAAACACAAAAAAGAAGATCATACACAAAATATGAGTGCGGTCGAGCATGCTAAGATTACTCATTCGAAAAGTCCGATTAAATCGTTGGCTAGACGTAGATGACATCAGAAGTTGAAATGGATTGAAATGGTCTAAGCACAGTTTTCAGGCAACCCTTCATCCAATGCGGAGTTGGACATAAGTTGTATTAACATTGGTTTGAATGTTCGTATTTGGGTCTTTCAGAACCCGTGTTCAACCATGTTATTCTGGAGGGTTCTTGTTTTGAAGAGCGCATGTCCAACAAACTTGGAATCCGTAGATGAAAATACCTAAAGTTTCTCTAGGTTAAACATGGATAACTTGAAAACGTTTTTCCGTCAAACCCGCTTCATCAGGGTGGTGAACGGGGTCTACGCGCCTAACGGCTAGTTTTTAAAATGTCATCACCATTTTTGTTTTTATACAAACATATTTTTTTTACTTTTTCAAACAAAACTATTTCAGATAAAAATAACGAAGTGTTTAACTCTAGAACACTGATGAGGGACAAATTTTACCCCTCAGAATACCAACAAAATTTGCTAGGATTATTAAAGTTGGGTTTTTTAGTATTCTATTAACAGCGTCAAAACCACTTCATCAGGGTGGTGAAAGGGGTCCACGCGCCTGACGGCTAGGTTTTAAAATATCGCCACCAATTTTTTTTTCAAACATACTTTTTTTTACTTTTCTCTTCAAGTTCTTTATAGTTTTCAATGGGGTCTCAGGTTATAAATAGAATAAAAACTTGACTTTTCATAGATATACCTATTTTAACTATAAGTTTAACCATTTCTCTGTTATTAAGGCCCAAGAACAAACAGGTATATTTACACGTAAGGCAAAAAAATGTCTTACTTTTCTATTGAATTATTTTACGTTTTTAATCGGTTTGCTTTACTGAAAGCATTTTGTATTTCGAAGAGTGGGTTTTTCAATATAACAACAAAGAATAATATTACTGTTACAGACTCAAACATAAGAGATACCACGAATAAGAGCAGGACTGCTGCCCCCTCAAACCCTCTAAACAGCCATCGCTATTTATTTCCTAGTGCAAACAATATTTATTTCAAATAGTATTTCTTGCTCCACTGGGCGTACTTGTTATTTCTTTCTCGCTCCACTGGGCGTACTTGTTATTTCTTTCTCGCTCCACTGGGCGTACACTGGGCGTATCCTCCACAAGGCGTAATAGTGTATTCACACTATTAGAGGTCGGTGAGACGGGTTGTGATTGAGAAGTAAATATTTAGATATAAAATTTTGCGTTATTTGGGGACATTATGTCACCTAGTGAGGGAATTTAGATTTCTATGTAATTATGGCTGTTAAAAGAATACAGAAAACCCAACTTTAATTCAGAATAATTTAGCTATATACCATTATGCATTAAAACAAAGATAACATCCGTATTTCAAGATAATATTCATTACTTATGTTTTGACATAAATAATGAATTTTTTAATTTATATTAAAAAATATAAAACCCATTAAAAAACCAATTTTTAATGGGTTTGCTATTATTTTTTTTAAGGAGTTCATGATAGAATAAAAGCATGGCTTTTCATGAATTTAGTAACTTGAACTTTCAACTTCATACCCCTAGACATACCCATACCCGTAGTGGCTTCTGACTTGTTTGTAAAGTCTCTTACAGTTCCTAGGAAATTTCTACTTGTTATTATTAGCCAGTCCTGATAAATTGCAAAATACGCTCTTTGTGATAACCTGGATACGAATAGGGTATTTTGATTTAGTTCAATAGACCCCCCCCCCACGTCATTCTTTAAAATCTTTAACTTAATATTCTAAACCAAGGCCGTAAAGAGGATTTTTATTGGGGGGGATTTATTGTTCAGGGGGGCTTACAAACTTTAAAAACACTGCAAAAATTTATTTACATGTATTTTCGTTACTTTTTCACGATTCGGACAAAAATATCGGGTAGGGGTTCAAACAGGGTAATGTCCCTCTTGGATACTTGTATTTATAAAAAAAACTTAAGTTTTTAAAAAGTCGAACACAATTTTTGAAGTTAAAGTTTAGACAATACACTTTAAAGTTAAAACTTTTTTTTTAACGAATTTGAAGTCAAATAAAAGTGTGCGTATACTGTGTTTGTGGAAGGGGGGTCAGTCTGGAGAGAAAACAAAAATATTTAGAATGAGAAATATAAATATGAAGGGAAGCCCCCTCCTCAACGCCAGCTCATTATGCTAAAGTTTGAATTTTTATCCAATTTTTTTTTCCAAACGACGTCAGGAATAAGAAGTATTTTTGAAACCCTATAAAATTCAGGGTCAAGAGCAGAGAGTAGAAGATAAGGCTGCCCCCCTAACATACCAAACGATTTCTGATCATTTTAAGTTACCTTGACGCTCGTTACTTTCAATTTAATTTTAAATTAAACTGTCATTGGCCTTAGACCCTCCACGGTCGTTGCACTAAAGCTTTAGTTTTTTCATAGCAACACTTCAAGAACCACCCTTAAAAAGGTGCAAGAAAGGAGGGGTGAAAGCCCCAAATTATTTTGTAGGCTTAGGGTCTATTTCTTTTCTCTGGGGGGGTCGTTTAAAAAAATTTGTTCCTCCGTGATCCTTTCATTTAAATTTTGTACATTATTGTTATTTACCTTATTGTAACGCCTTACATTAACATGTTCACTAGGCTAGATAAAACGCTTTCGTTTACATTTTGTATTGTATTTTTTATTGTAACGCGTTATGTGCGTTACAATAATATGTTCATTAAAACGAAGGAAAACTTTCATTTACATTGTGTGCGTTATTTAGCTAAATAGATGACTTTGCCAGTTTTTGGCTAGCAAAAAGCCTTTTTCAATTGGCAATTTGGTTTTGGTAATTAGACGTTATCAGCAAACATACCTGTGACACATATGGTGAATAGGGTCGCCACCCAAAACTATCATGGTACCACTCCCATACAACAACATACTGGTTACTATTGCTACCTGGCTGAGCTCCAGCCATATTGACAGCTGGTTATAATGTAGTCCAAGAACGTACCTCAAATCAAAGCTAAAAAAGAAAGGCTTTCAAACATAATAAAGAATAAATTATTTTAAATTATCACCACTGAAACAAAGACGATGGAAACGTAAGGAAAAAAGAAGCCCACACTTTAAATTTTTCTCACTTTTCAATAACCAATCTTTCAAACAGCAGATATATGAAAACAGTGGTATGATAGGGAGGGGGATAGGTGTGCATCTGACCCATCTCCTTTCCTTAGATTTTGAAAAACATGGTTTCTGGTATTTCCATTAAAAAAATACCGTTTTCGGCATATTCACTGAAAACAAAAAAAAAATCCCCCCCCCCCCGCGAATTAAATTTTAAAAAATACATTTGCCTCCACCACCTACATTTTCAGAAATTAAAGACCCAAAAGCTGGTAGACCGATGACTAAAAAATCACGTAACATCACAACGTAAACGTAAAAACCAAACGTAACATCACGTAACGTAAAAGTAAAAAAACATAATAGGAAATAATTTTCACAACTGAAAAGTAGGTACACACAGCCGAGGTCCATTGGGAAGAGGGGTACACTTTTCCCTGGCGGATCTGTAATACTTCAAAACAATGCACTTTTAGAGCCAGATACAAAATTTGCTAATATTTTGACCTTCTTAGCGAATTTTAGCAGTTCTATGCAGCAAGGAAAAGATAGCATTCTTAGCTGAGCAAGGATGTCTGCGACAACAGACCCAAATATTATCTGACCCTCAGAGAAAAAGAGATCTGAAATCACATAAAAAGGGCAATATTCCACTACAATGGGGGGGGGGGCCTTGAACAAAAGTAAGAAATTTTTATACCAGTGTGAAGTGACATAATCAGGAGGGGGGAGTCCTAAAGTTTTCCAAGTTTTGGGATATTTCTTATTCAAAGAATAAAATAATATCCTTCACCCGTCCAGAACAAAAAAAAACTTCCGCTTGCCTGCTTGTGTGCAATTAGGCTGAAAATTATTGACTGGTTACGAATTAGCAGAAAACGTTAAATATATATTTACAAATTAGTATATAACGTTAAACATATGTTTACAAATTAGCAACAAACGTTAAATATATGTTTACAAATTAGCACAAAACCTTAGCACAAAACGTTAAATATATGTTTACAAAATAGCAAAAAACCTTAAATATATATTTACAAATTAGTATATAACGTTAAACATATGTTTACAAATTAGCAGAAAACGTTAAATATATTTTTACAAATTAGCACAAAACCTTAGCACAAAACGTTAAACATATGTTTACAAATTAGCAGAAAACGTTAAATATATGTTTACAAATTAGCACAAAACCTTATCACAAAACGTTAAACATATGTGTAAAAATTAGCACAAAACGTTAAATATATGTTTACAAATTAGCACAAAACGTTAAATATATGTTTACAAAATAGCACAAAACGTTAAATATATGTTTACAAATTAGCACAAAACGTTAAATACGTTTTTACAAATTAGCACAAAACGTTAAATATATGTTTACAAATTAGCAATTAACGTTAAATATATGTTTACATATATATATAATATATACATATATATATTTTTAGAATTCAATGATAATCTTTTAATACATATATGATCAAAATATCTCTGAATTTTGTCATGGTTACATCCGCTCTAAAATTGATACCTTTCTCTTCATATCAGTAATACGAGCCGTGTACATAAGTAAACCCGCTTCAGCATAAATAATAGAACCTTGATGTATCAAATCCCATGAGCGAAACAAAAAAAAATGTTGAATAAAGGATTTTGCTTTATTGAGGTTCGATTTATCAAGGTAATTTTCGACAGAAATCGATATATAGAGTTTCACAACAGCATCAATAATTCACAAGAACCAAAAATCCTTGGATTCTACAACATTCTATGCGTCCCAAGAGACATCAAACAGTTCGTGGTAACGAACTGTAAGTATGGAGCGACCCGGCTCAATGGTAACCGAAACTCTAAAAAACGGAATTTTGATACGAGTAGATACATCGAAAGAATCAGATTTTAATTCTAATTTCAAATATTTAAATTTCATCAAGTTTGATCTTACCCATCAGAAGTTATGCACCTGAGAAAATTTGGCTGATTTTCAAAAAAATGGGGAAAGACCCCCTAAAAGTTATAGAACCTTAATGAAATTCACACCATAATATTCAGCTTATCAGAGAACCCTACTTTAGAGGTTTCAATCTCCTATATAAAAAAATGTGGACTTTTCCATTTTTTGCCAGAATAAATATCACGGATGCGTGTTTATTTGTTTGTTTGTTTGTTTTTTTTTTTTGTTTTTTTTTCTCCAGGGGTGATCGTATCGACCAGTGGTCCTAGAATATCGTGGGAGGGCTCATTGGAACGGAACTTAAAAGTTCTAGTGCCCTTTTTAAGTGACCAAAAAAATTGGAGGGCAACTAGGCCCACTCCCCCGCTCATTTTTTTCCCAAAGTCACCCGATTAAAATTTCGAGATAGCCATTTTGTTCAGCATGGTCTAAAATATTATAACTATGTCTTTTAGGATGACTCAATCCCTCGAAGCCCCCAGGAGGAGGGCTGAAAGTTATGAACTTTACCCAATGTTAACATATTGTATTGGCTATTGGTAACTATACAGATGTTTTCAGGGTGATATTTTTCTGGTAGTAGGGGCTGGGGGTGGGTGGGGGGTTATATGGGAGGATCTTTTCATGAAGGAAGTTTTCATGGGGGAAGGGACATTGCTATGAAGGGGGCGCTGGATTTCCCATCATTATTTAAAAAAAAAATCAGAAATCAAATATAAAAAAAACAAGTTTTTCAACTGAAAGTAAGGGGAGTTGAAAGTAAGGGTGGTATTGACTAAGGGGAGAACCCCCTCATATACGCAATAACATATACGTAAAAAAAACAAAAAAAACTAGCGATACGGCTCAATAGTAATCGAAACTTTTAAAACCTGAATTTTGATGTCAATAAATGTATCAAAAGAATGGGCTTATAATGCTTATTCTAAATATAAGAATTTTATTAAGTTTTACTATTACTCATCAAAGGCTACTATCCTGAGAAAATTTACCTGATTTTTAAAGAGGGGGGAAACATCCCCTAAAAGTGAAAAATTTTAATGAAAATCACACCGTCAGATTCAGCGTATCAGAAAACCCTATAACATAGGTTTCAAGCTCATATCTGCAAAAATCTGCAACTATATCTGCAACATATTTTTTGCCAGAAGAAAAATATACGAATATAGAAGTTCGTTACGTAAGTTAATTTGTAAATTACGTCAGAACCAAATTTAGAGACAGCCATTTAGCAAAAGAGTAAAATTTTTATGCAAATTTTGTTAACTTATTCAAGGACGGTGAGCCAAAATAAAAGCTGCATTAACTAAAAAACGATCAGAAATTAGATAAAAAAATTTTTTTTTAACTGAAAGTAAGGAGCCACATTAAAACTTAAACCGCAGAGGATTTTTTCCTTATATGAAAGGGGCGGTCCCCTCTTCAACACCTCGCTCTTTACAATAAAGTATGACTTTTTCTCAAAACTTTTTTCTTTAAAACAATAAAAACTTCAGCGTAAACAGCGAGGCGTTGAGGAGGGGACAGCCCCTTTCATATACGGAATTATCACTTAAAAAACGGGTATTATCATTTAAAAATGATAGCCTCCTATCCCCCCCCCTAGGCAATAATTTACAATTTATTGATGAGTCATATTTTTGGGGTAGCTTACGAACAATTGAGTATTAAATATTCAGGCATTCAACAACTGACTATTAAACATTAGGAAAATCTTATCTAAAAACAGCAAACAAAAAAAAAATCTGCAAACTTACAATTCAGCTGTAGAAACAATCTGTCGGCTATCAATTTCAAAATCCAGCTGAAGGCTGAAGCTGTATAGTAGTAAATTCGTTCTATAATTCTATTCAACTTGAAAATAAAATTCTTGACTACGAACGATGTTAGAAATAGCGATTGGGAAACTACCTTCGAAATGATTTAAACTCATTTCATCAAGACGATACTGTTTTTTGTCAGCATATGAAGAACTGTGTATACTGCAAAATTTGCAATTGCATATTGAATCTGTCTGGTTTTTATGCAAAGTAACAAAAGAGACGAAAATTAATGAACAAGAGAGTAGTGAAGAATTATGGTATGCAAAGTAATATTTTGCAGGGAAAGTCACTGGCGATAAATCGCTACGGGTGGCACCGTGATGGCGTGATTTTTGGGGATTCTGGGAGCCAAATTTTTTTCGGGATGACGGATAGATTTTCGGAGAAATACCCGAAAATTCGGGGATAGTGCAAGCCCTGCTTGATTTCTAATCAGGAAAATCAAAATACTAAACCACACGAGAAGAAAAAGCTCCGACTTTGCGGTTGACGCAATAAAGAATTGCCGCAAAATTAATTTAAAGTCGACCTCACGCCGCCGCCTCTGTCGGCAGCGGCCCGCCCTTGGCGCGCCGGCGGCGTTATGACACTTCGGCTGCGTTCGACCAGGCTTCTCGTCGGCGGCGTTCGGGCGATCCGCCGGCGCGGCGCCGGGGTCTAATCTCAATGCTGTATTTGTCAACACCCCCGAAACTTTAGCAATGATATCTCAATGCTGTACTTGTCAACACCCCCAAAACTTTAGAAATGATATCTCAATGCTGTACTTGTCAACACCACTCAAAATTTTAAAAATGGTATCTCAATGCTGTATTTGTCAGCAACCCCGAAACTTTAGCAATGATATTTCAATGCTGTACTTGTCAACACCCCCAAAACTTTAGAAATGATCTCAATGTTGTGTTGTACTTGTCAACACACCAAAAACTTTAGAAATTATATTTCAATGCTGCACTTGTAAACACCTCCAAAGCTTTTGAAATGATATGTCCCAAGAAGAATTCTTTCTTTTAAAAAATTGAAAAAAAAACAAACGATGAAAACTTTCCCAGAGGCAATACCAAGGACAGTGAAATGGAATGCCACTGCTCTAATTGGCTGAGCAGAAATTTTACTTTACATACCCCATTTCTATCTTTAAATGGGACAAGTCATTACTGGCAAGAAACCTCTGATTCATGGTCGCTAATTTGCCAAGAATATAGAGGAAAGGGGGCAAGGATTTTTTTTTCTCATTTTTGCTTTTATGAAGAGACAAAAAAACAGTATTTTCCAAATTTAGGGAAATGCAGCTTTGTTTTTTTTTCGAGTTTTAGAAATAAAAATACAAAACGGATGTTTTGAAAATCTAGAAAAGGGTGAAGTTGGGAAAAAACTGGAAAATGATTATATATATATATATATATATATATATATATATATATATATATATATATATATATATATATATATATATATATATGATAAGATAAGATAAGATAAGTTTTATTCTTCATTAAATACGCATACAATATTACATGTTATTAATCCCTCAAAGGCTCATTGGCCTGTACAAAGAGGGACGACATATGAATTACATACTCAGAGATAAAAAACAAAAGAAAATTTAAAATGATCACTTACTCACATATGAAGGAGAAGAAAAGAAAATATAGATAAACTGGAAACTATAGAAAAAATTAGAATAAATAAACTAAAATTATTAATTATATTAAATAGACTCACAAAAAAAAAAAAAAAAAAAAAAAAAAAAAAAAAAAAAAAATTATTATTACTATAAGCGAATCCCTATCGTCGAAACAGAATTATGTGTATTGTCAGGTAAAACCAACATCATAATAGCTGTTACGATATTATTCATAACTCTTATCCAAAATATTAAAAAATCAAAACTTAAGCCATGTACAGCCCTTTTAGCTTGTATTTAAAACTATATAAATTCCAATTCAATCAGCTCTGCTTATTTCTGAGGCTAGGTAGCAAAATTGAGGTTTATGGGTTATTTCAATCATAAGGCTTATAATTATTGGACTGTAATAAAATGGTGCGAAAGCAATAAAATTTAACCCGTCTTCATGAATGCTACTCCTTAGTGAACTATACAAGTTTCAGCAATAAATATTGATAGTCATACCTGAGGTCTGGGAGTCATAGCGCAGAGAAGACCACCATAAAACAAAACTAAACATTCAGGGGACATCAACTTCACAAAAAAAAAAAAAAAAAAAAAAAAAAAAAAAAAAAAAAATATTCAGTTTGATTCTTAACTAAATGGTCCTTAAGAATCCTCTTGAAAGTGCCAAACGAGTGGCATTTCTGTACTGAAGAAGGCAGGGAGTTCCAAACTTGATGACAAGCAATGAGGGGATTGAAATCTGACCGCACAGTGGGAGTAGGAGGAATGCAGATATTATGTGACGAACGAAGGTTATATGGAGCTGAATCAGAAATAAACTGAGAAGTTTTTTGAAGGGATTTTGGAAGATCGCCATGAAGCTGATGAAAAACAAAAGAAGCACAAGAAAGAATGTAGATAGAGTGTAGTTTTAGATGCGGTTTTGGTTAAGAACTGTTGGTTTCCATAACCAGACGCGGTGTTTTATAATACTTGACAGAAAGCGACCGCAGTGTAGAAGGAAAAGTAGACATCCATACTATGGGGCAATAAGAAACATATGACTGGACAAGGCAGAAAAAAAGAAGCTTCAGAATAGATCCAGGAAAGGTGTGTTTGAGTTTTCGAATGACCCCCAAACTCCGTGAGACCTTAACCCTAATCATGGCTATACGGTGTCTAAACGAATGGTTCTCATCATGCAAGATACCAAGAAACCGGACCAACCGATTCTTTGGTCTATACAAGGAGCCTTGTGACACCTGAAGCTTTGTCAGTTGAGGAAAAGCTACACCAATTCGAGAAAAAATAAGAAAATGTGACTTGGTAACATTCAAGGCCAAGCAATTCGCCTCAAACCATGAAACTACTCTCTCAAATATTGCCACCAGATTAGATCTGACATCACATTCCGTCCTCCCTAAAGTCCCAAAAGTGCTGTCGTCAGCAAAAGCAACTAGGGCAATCTTCATTAGAAGTAGCATTGGGAAACAAAGGAACATCCGGATGACAAAGATTGCAGCATACTAGAGGACTGGTGTTCTTGACTGCTGAAATAAGATCATTGACATAAATCAGAAATAAAACGGGGCCAAGAACAGATCCCTGGGGGACACCATATTCTACTTCAGAAGGGCTCTGGAAAAGCGGATCAATTGAAATAAGTCTACCAGAAAGATATGATTCAAACCAAGAGAAAACATTTGATCTTATACCAATATGCGATAATTTCCAAAGAAGAATCTGATGAGTCAAAGAATCAAAAGCTTTACGAACATCCAAAAATAAAGCTGCCGGCATAAGACCAAAATCTATTGCCGAATGAATGAAATTCAAGAGAGATGCACAAGCATGCTCTATAGAGTGATTCGCTCGGAATCCGAACTGGAAATCATGGAAAAAATTTTTGACATCCAGAAAACTAAGAAGCCTGGATAGCACAGTCTTCTCAAAAATTTTGCTGAAAACAGATAGAAGAGAAATTGGCCTATAATTAGCAGGATCACTCTGGGGCCCATCTTTATACAGCACTATTAGCTTAGCTGGCTTGAGTGATTCAGGAGAAATTCCATTCATGAAAGACAGATTAACAAGCTTAGTCAAAGGTAACAGAATAGCAGGAAGAACAGCACGGACAATCCTTGTAGGAAGTCTGTCTGGCCCTGAAGACGATGACCCTTTAAGTGCATTTACGATCCGAGCTACCTCGAACTCAGAAACAGGGTTCAAGACCATTGACTTTAAACATGGGGGTCCAAGATTGGCTCCGAAATCGCAACGAGGAGTTCTATAGCTAACAGAAGAAGCAGTCGTTTATACGATATTATCAAAAAAATAAGTAAGCTCTAGCTGAACATTTTATTAACCTTGGACAATTTTACCGTCAACTATCAGCGTTGTTGGAACTGAAGGCTGAGGGGGTGTAGGTCTAAGTACAGAATTAATAATTTTCCATGTCTCCCCAACATCCTTTCTACTCTCAGAAAATTTCCTGTGATAATACTGAGACTTGGCCTTCCGACACAGAGAATTAAATATATTCCTATAAGCCTTGAACCGCTGATGATGAGAAGCAGATGACGAAGCCCTGTATAGTTTCCACAGATAATTTTTCCTTTTCCAGCTTTTATGGAGACCTGGAGTCATCCACGGATTCAGCAGTACTCTCCTTTTCGAGGTATGAGGCTTTGCATTCCGGTGGCAAACTTCTAGGATACCATCTTTTACTGAATCATAAAAGAAATCCAAAGAGCGGTTAAAATCCGATTCAGAATCCAAACTACCCCATGGCTGATCAGTCAAACGAGATTTAAGTAGACTGCTCTCACTGACACCAAAACGGAAAAATGGGAGATTAGATGGCGAAGCTTTACGCTGCGATCGATTAGCAATCCTATATCGTGAAATAGCAGTGAAATGATCAGAAATATCACTAACGATCACCGAATTATCTAAGACATCTAGTGACGAAAAAATATTATCAATAAGTGATGCATGCATCTCAGTAACTCGGGTTGGTATACAAACTGAAGGTAGAGTTCCCGCAGAAAGCATCATTGACAAAAAATCTGCAGCCGAAGCAGAATTTTGATGCAGCAGGTTAAGGTTGAAATCCCCCATAAGGATTAGTTCGAAAGGATGCTTTTGGACCAAGTCCAAAACCTCTTCCAGAATTTTCACAAACGAAGGAATAGATCCACTAGGGGATCTGTAAACCAAACCGACAACTAAATCCTTACAACCTGACTTAATCTCAATAAAAAGGGATTCAAAGATTCCTTCCTCATTTCTACTCAAATCACTTAGGAAATTATATACAAGATGATCGGCAATATACAGGGCAAGGCCACCTTTCGCCATCTGTTTCCGGTTCATCCTCTCCATCCTAAATCTTTGGATATCTAAAAGCATATCCTTTTTTGAATCCAGGAAAGTTTCACATAAACCAATAACATCCGGAGTTCCCCCACTGACGATCCGTTTCAGCTCATCAAAAGAGGAACAAAGTCCCTGAATGTTTAGGTGAAGCACAGAGAAAATACCATCTTTTTTAGAAGAGGCAGAACCACTTAATTGCGAAATATATTTACTTTCAATAACTGAATTAGGATCATTATAATTCCTATTTCTCCTTCCAACTGAATTATTAATTATACTTTCTATATCTAAAGGATTATTTTGTAACTCAACAAAACGTTCCCCCAAAGAGTTAACATCACCCTGGTCACTAAAAGAATTAATCATTTTACATACGGTGGATGGTAGATCCGCTCCGCGACCAAACTCACCAGACCAAAGGATAACAACATAAATAAATAAATAAAATCACAATAATCATACCAATAAGTAAGATACATATACATTTTATATTATTGAACAAATTAATAATAATAATTTCAGATAAATTTAGTAACTTTCTTAAATCATTAATCATACTACTCAGTTCCTGAAATAAAAAATAAATAACGCTAAAGCTCCACTGCATTAATGTACCATGAGACCAATACAAGTAAAATTATTTTCAAGATAACAAAGGATTAAACTCCCAAACTGACGCAATGACTTGTGAGAACAGGCATGTAACAAAAAAGAATAATTATTGAAATCCATAAATTTCATTGAAGTTAATTGGAACGAAAGTAAATCATTAGACAGATACGCACAGAGAAAAAAATAAGCAAAAGATAAATATAATACGCTGAATATATGAATGGCAAGATAATAAACATATCTATAAAAAAAAAAAAAAAAAAAAAAAAAAAAAAAAAAAAAAAAAACTTAATCTTAAACACAGTCGGCTAGAGTATGAATTTTTTTAGTGACACTTTCACCGTTAGGCCTTGCCAAAATTTGCCCACGATAAGTCCAAACATTTCTAAGACCAAATCTGTCCTTAGCGGCATATAGGATCTCACGTCGCCTCTTTGTTAATGCTTCCGATAGGAAAATTCCACTTGAAGCTAAACTAGCTTTTGCTTTGAAGAATTTCTTCGCTATATCACTATTCACAAATTTAACTAAAACAGGAGGGACTTTGTCGTTTAGGGAGGCATCGGTTAAAGCAGGGGATATCTTGAATCTGTAGATATTCCTAATTTGGGCAACATTAATTTCAGTCAGGTTCATTTTGGTTATGAAAACTTGCAGGAATGTTGATTGGAGGTCAGATCCGGACTGTTGCTTAGCACCATGCAAAATTAGCAAATCAAGCAGCACTTCTCGTTCAAATGAATCTAGTTTCATCTCAATTTTCTTGATTTTCTCTTCTTGATTTATAATTTGGTTGCGAAGAGTTTTCAGCGATTGTTCAATTTTTTCAAATTTTGGTAGATAATCAAGAGTAATCGCATCATATATTTGACAAATAATGTCGTGGGATGACTGGCGGAAGGAATTAGCATCCGAAAACCTTTCATTAACCTTCTTAGTTATATTTTGCAGTAATTCTCGCTTAGTTTTTTCCAGATCAAGTTCCGTAGAAGTGATTTTATCCATCAACGAGGCACATTTTCCTGTATTAGATTCCTTAATTGTTAATGCATTTAAATGTCTTGGAAAGGGATTTATAAATATCGGGTGAATTTTTCAATTCCTCAAATGCAGCCTTTACACCTGCAGTCTGTTTTGTTGAAGTTCGGCTAACGCTTGGATTATATTCTGCCAAGTTGGCTTCAACAAGTCTGTATTCGTCATGTGTCCCATAGCAAAATACCAAATATGATGGCTTTCCTTTGCTATCCTTGGACACTTTTAGTATCTTTACTGGCCAATGACGATAATTTTTGAAGTTAGCTAACGCGATATCAACCTCTTTAAATGCAGGCATTTCCTATTAAGGAGAGGACAAAAGTAAAAGCAACTTATCTTTATCTAAGTAAAGAACCTTAAGGAAAAATTTAGTTGAAAAAATGTTCCAAAGATTCAATAATATATATCCAAAATAATCTATAAAATCCACTAATTTCTGTCTATTGCAATACCAATTAGTTTGGCACCGAAGGGGAACACAGATCAATTAGCTGGCAGTACGTTTACTCAAGAAAAGTCAATGGCGCAATAAATTTCACCTGTGTCTTAATCCGTTTAGTTGAACAAACCAGTTCTTTATTGTTCAGAGACTATAAAATATCCGTTTTAATCTAGGTGTTCACTGAATGAAAGCGAGTTATATATATATATATATATATATATATATATATATATATATATATATATATATATATATATATATATATATATATATATATATATATATATATATATATATATATATATATATATATATATATATATATATATATATATATATATTAGGCACGTGTGCATGAAATTATTACTCCAAGAAGGGGAGGGGACAAACGAAATAAAAAAACAAAACAAGAAAAATGTAGGAAAGATTATGCATTCCCCGGAAAATTCAGAAGGAGCCATAAGAACCTTCAACTGTGCCTCGGACGCATTCGTCTTCTAGTATCACGCTATGCTCCATTTGCTAAAAATGCTCCAACTAAATAAATACTATATATATTGCGATTGAATATTAGAGAAAAATGCCTATCAGACGGATATTTGCAAATCCAACATAAACTTTAACCAGCAGTATTAAACTGATGGAGTTCTGTTCCACTGCATTAACTGCGGGGGAAGGCGTCCCCTAAATTCCTCCCTCCGCCCTCCAATTTTAAAAATAACTTTTTTAGTATTTTCAGTGAAAAAATGCTTCCTAGATTTTGAAAAATAAATTTTGTCCCCATCCCCAAATTTTCGTGAATTGACGTTACTGGCTGCGTTTGCATTCCTAATCTTCTAATATTAAAGGTAAAGAAATTTACGTTTAGTTCTGAATTTACTGCAAGGCACAATTCTGGAATTAAGTACGAGTATGCAAAATAATTAATAAAGACATAAGTAACGTTATAATCTGTCACAGGAAGTACAAAAGAAATATTAAACTGCTTTGATTTATCAATGCTAACTTTATAAAAATAAATTTAGTTCAATAATATCAATAAAATTACTTTATAAAATATTTACATAAGAAATGCTAATTACTTAAATCTACATTTCTGACCAAAAGTATTTTAATTGTTTAGATCGCTAATCCTTTTGTGTCAACCTGGTAAAGCTTGAAAAAAAAATACCGTTAAAATTTTAAGAAACCATTTCACTTTGTCTTTACTTTTACAGAATTATTTAAATTGAAGAAACTACTAAACACTGAAAAATTCTACTGAATACACTCAAACTTGAGTTACCTTTTCATTTTACTTTTGTTATCCTTATTTAGCTCTTTATTTTTCTATTCTACAATCATTTTGAATTTTAAACAATAAAACGTGAAAAATTTTACTTGTATCAAAATTTTGTCAAAATTATATACTGAAAAAACTGGTATATCCATTTACCACAAATCCTTTCCACAATAACATCGAAAGGCCACTAGCTTGAATTACACATCCTCTACTCTTTATTACAGCAAGATCAGAACCTTGATTAGATTATGAATATCCCAGAGAAAGAATTACAACAAAGAATGACAAAAAACGTATCAATGTTCAATCGTATGTAATCAATATTAATCATATCAATCGTATGAATGTTCCAGGAACAGGAATCATAGGCAGCGCACTAGCGCTGCCTATGATTCGTTCACACATTGCGGAAATCCGTCCGTATCTGTTCACTATGACTAAAATAACGCTACGTTTTAAGGCAAAGATTTCAAATTATTGCAACAACATGACCTATGTTCTTACCCTCTTCTGAAAGCTGTTGAACAATAGAGTCAAATGACACCGTTTTTCTTAGTTTTCTTATAGCCTGGGTGCGCAGGATCATAGAAGCTGGGTGAAGCCTTGAATCAAAGTTATAAGATCGTGTAGTTTTTGATAATCCATACTCATGATTTTATTCATTTAAAAATCTTGCCAAGATTCCGTCCTGATTTGACCAAAACGCTGCGGAAAGCTAGAGATTTTATCTAGCACAAAAACGGTAGGAATTTCCGCACGGATTGCTAAATCCGCATGAATTTCCGCAAAGTGTAAACGAACCATAAGTAAAGAACGATGTGGGCACAATTTGTTTCTTTTTCCTTCAGCCGGGCACTTCGTAACGAAGGAGTTGTCGTAGAAACTTTGAAAAGGGCACATTCGATTGGAAATTGGAGTGGCTAGTGCTCTTTTTAATAGTCGAAAGTGATTGGTGGGCAACTACCCCCCCCCCTCCACGCCCATCATTCCCCCAAAAACTTCCAATAAAAATTTAGAGATAACCATTTTGTTCAGCGTAGTTGATTTCTAGATAGAAAATATCTTTTTGAGGAGGACACTCCCCCACAACCCTCTGGGCAAGGGTTTTAAGTTATGCCCTGAGGGCATATAAGAACAATATTGGCACAATGTACCATTTATTATTTTTTCCTTTAAAGCAGGGCATTTCATATGAAAGGGGTCGTCGTGGAGACTTCAACAGGGGCTCATTCGATTGGAAATCGAGATTTCTGGTGCCCTTTTTAATAGTCAAAAGTGATTGGAGGGCAACTAGCCCACTTCCCCCAAGCCCATCATTCCCCCAAACACATCCAATCAAAATTTTGAGATAGCCATTTTGTTCGGCGTAGTTGATTTCCAGATAGAAAATGTGTTTTTGAGGAGGACACTCTCCCAAAACCCTCAGGGCAAGGTTTTAAGTTATGCCCTGTGGGCATATAAGGTTTTTATAGAAGGCGTTGTTGTAGAAACTTCAAAACAGGATTATAGATAGATAGATAGATAGATAGATATTTATTGCAATAAAAGCCACTTTGGGCCATGGCAAAAAAGGAAAATCACACAAAATAATAACATGATTATAATCACACAAAATAATAACATGATTATAACACTCATAGCAAAGTATGGTAGCCTACATAACAATAACAACGCAAAATTAAAAAACATTACAAAAACATAATAAAGCGCACGATACCATTAAACTAACATAAATAGATAGATGTATGTTACATCTATCAAGGGCCATGACTACAAAAATAACAAACAAGAAAACAACTTACACACATACAACAATACTTTCCACACTCACCCCACCCCTTTTTACAAAAATCTATCTCTATGCGACATACCCAATTTTATATACTTTGCTATCATTCTTACTGTCCCATAATTTTTTGATCCCATTACTGAAACCAACCACTCACTTGTCCCCACATTAACAAAAAATAAATCTTTCCTTATATCCTGTAATTCGGGACAAAGGGCCATGAAGTGAAGCAGATCCTCCCCATTTTCTCCGCACATAGGGCATGTGTAAGGACCCTCCTTTACCCTTACCCTCCCTAAATATTTCCTCCTTTCTCCAAGTGCTAGAAAATTACCCATCCCTGATATATACCACTTAATTTCTTCACTATTTAAACCCGCTTTAAAATAATTATCATATCCCCAGACCTCCTTCCATTGCCGGTAAATGCCGAGGGACACCGAGGCTGCGACTTCACACTGCCATTTCTGAATCAAATTCAAATATACGATTGGAAATTCAAAGAGCTAGTGCACTTACTAATAGACGAAAGTGATTGGAGGGCACCTAGCTCCCCCCTTCCCATCATTCCCCCAAACACATCCAATAAAAATTGTGAGATAAACATTTTGTTTAGCGTAGTTGATTTCCAGATAGAATATATGTTTTTGAGTAGGACACTCCCCCACAAACCTCAGGGCAAGGGTTAAGTTATGCCCTGGGGGCATATAAGGTTTTTATAGAAGGCGTTGTCGTAGAAACTTCAAAACAGGCTCATTCGATTGGAAATTCAAAGGGCTAGTGCCCTTTTGAATATTCGAAAGTATTTGGAGGACAACAAGCCCCCCCCCCAAGCCCATTATTCCCCCAAACACATCCACTCAACATTTTGAGAAAGCCATTTTGTTCAGCGTAGTTGATTTCCAAATAGAAAATATCTATTTGAGGAGGACATTCCTCCACAACCCTCGGGGCAAGGGTTTTAAGTTATGCCCTGAGGGCATATAAGAACGATGTTGGCACAATGTATCATTTATTATATTTTTTTTCCTTAAAAGCAGGGCACTTCATATGGAAGGGGTCGTCGTAGAGACTTCAAAAAGGTTTCATTCGATTGGAAATCGAGAGTTCTAGTGCCCTTTTTAATAGTCGAAAGTGATTGGAGGGCAACTAGCCCACCCCACGCCCATTATTCCCCCAAACACATCTAATCAAAATTTTGAGATAGCCATTTTCTTCAGCGTACGCTAGTTGATTTCCAGATAGAAAAAATGTTTTTGAGGAGGACACTCCTCCGCAACCCTCAAGGCAAAGGTTTTAAGTTATGCCCTGCGGCCATATAAGGTTTTTATAGAAGGCGTTGTCGTAGAAACTTCAAAACAGGCTCATTTGATTGGAAATTCAAAGGGCTAGTGTTCTTTTTAATAGTCGAAATCGATTGGAGGGCAACTAGCCCCCCCATATTAAAAAAACATATGTTTCCTAACGTTTCGGTAAATAGAGACACAGGTAGTTTAAATATTGACCCAATTTATGATAATATTCTAAAGAGTGAATAAACAGTCAATAAGGGAATTTAGTTATATATAATCACCAGGGGACTGTTTTACCTGCTAGACCAAAACGAATTGCTTCAATAATAGCCAATAAAAGGATTATTTCACAACAGAATAGAACATGATTTCCATTTTTTATTTTTCCTCATTTGCTCTGGTTTTCTCACCAAAGTAACTACAAAATAGCCCGTTTTCCCTACGTGTATCAGTTTGCGCCAATTGTTTTTTTTTTTTTTTTTTTTTTTTTGGTGGTGGTTTTATTGTGTTTTTTAGTTTTAACTTGTTTTTCTTCTTATCCCTTTTTCTTATTTTGTATGTCGTGCTGAAGACGCCTTGTTTGTGATACAGGCGAAATATACGCGTTGTTTTGCAATTCTTTTCTTTTCTCTCCACTGGCCACAGTCTTGTTTGTGGTTGTTTTTTACTGAGATTTTTCTTTCTTTTTTTTTTTTCCCAAACACATCCAATCAAAAATGGGACACAGCCATTTTGTTCAGCGTAGTTGATTTCCAAAAAAAAATATGTTTTTGAGGAGGATACTCCTTCACAACCCTCAGGGCAAGGATTTTCAGTTATGTCCTGGGGCATACAAGGTTTTTATAGAAGGCGTTGTCATTAAAACTTCAAAACAGGCTCGTTTGATTGGAAATTCAAAGGGCTAGTGTTCATTTTAATAGTCGAAATCGATTGGAGGGCAACTAGCCCCCCATATTAAAAAAAACATATGTTTCCTAACGTTTCGGTAAATAGAGACACAGGTAGTTTAAATATTGACCCAATTTATGATAATATTCTAAAGAGTGAATAAACAGTCAATAAGGGAATTTAGTTATATATAATCACCAGGGGACTGTTTTACCTGCCAGACCAAAACGAATTGCTTCAATAATAGCCAATAAAAGGATTATTTCACAACAGAATAGAAAGTAATTTCCATTTTTTATTTTTCCTCATTTGCTCTGTTGTTCTCACCAAAGTTACTACAAAATAGCACCTTTTCCCTACGTGGATCAGTTTGCGCCAATTTTTTTTTTTTTTTTTTTTTTTGGTGGTGGTTTTATTGTGTTTTTTAGTTTTTACTTTTTTTTCTTTTTATCTTGTTGTTGTTTTTTCTGTCGTGCTGAAGACGCCTTTTTTTTGATAAAGGCGCAATATCCGCGTTGTTTTGCATTTCTTTTCTTTTCTTTCCACTGGCCACAGTCTTGTTTTTGGTTGTTTTTTACTGAGATTTTTCTTTCTGTTTTTTTTTCCCCAAACACATCCAATCAAAAAGGGGACACAGCCATTTTGTTCAGCGTAGTTGATTTCCAAAAAAAAATATGTTTTTGAGGAGGACACTCCTTCACAACCCTCAGGGCAAGGATTTTCAGTTATGTCCTGGGGCATACAAGGTTTTTATAGAAGGCGTTGTCATAGAAACTTCGAAACAGGCTCGTTTGATTGGAAATTCAAAGGGCTAGTGGTCATTTTAATAGTCGAAAGTGATTGGAGGGCACCTAGCCCCCCAAACGCCCATCATTCCCCCAAACACATCCAATCAAAATTTTGCGATAGCCATTTTGTTCAGCGTAGGCTAGTTGATTTCAAGATAGAAAATATGTTTTGAGGAGGAAAATTCCCCGCAACCCTCATGGCAAAGGTTTTAAGTTATGCCCTGGGGGCATATAAGTTTTTTTATAGAAGGCGTTTTCGTAGAAACTTCAAAACAGGCTCATTCGATTGGAAAATCAAAAGACTAGTGCCCTTTTTAATAGTCGAAAGTGATTGGAGGGCAACTAGCCCACCTCCCTCCACGTCCATCATTCCCCCAAACACATCCAATAAAAATTTTGAGATAGCCATTTTGTTCAGCGTAGTTGATTTCCAAATAGAAAATATGCTTTTGAGGAGGATACTCCGTCACAGCCATCAGGGCAAGGGTTTTAAGTTAAGCCCTGGGGACATATAAGGTTTTTTAATGAAGGCGTTGTCGTAGAAACTTCAGAAAAGGGCTCATTCGATTTGAAATTCAAAGGGTTAGTGTCCTTTTTAATAGTCGAAAGTGATTAGTGATATTTTTTGTTGTTGTTGTTGTTTAGACCAGGGCACTTCGTATCGAAGGAGTTGTCGTGGGAACTTTGTAAGGGACTCATTCGATTGAAAATAGAAAGGGCTGATGCCCTTTTTAATAGTCGAAAGTGATTGGAGGCAACTAATCCCCCTTCACTCCATCCCTCCCATTTACCAATGTTGTTTAAAAACTAAATGTTGCCTTAAGATTAAATCAAAATGCACTATGATAATGCTAATTCCCAATAAGGCATCCCAGCAGTATCCCAAGAACGACTGAGGGTATTATATTCAAACTTTCCCTGGGGACATATAAGGTTTTTTATTGAAGGCGTTGTCGTAGAAATTTCAGAAAAGGGCTCATTCGATTTGAAATTCAAAGGGTTAGTGCCCTTTTTAATAGTCGAAAGTGATTAGTGATTTTGTTGTTGTTGTTGTTGTTGTTTAGACCAGGGCACTTCGTATCGAAGGAGTTGTCGCGGGAACTTTGAAAGGGGCTCATTCGATTAAAAATAGAAAGGGCTGATGCCCTTTTTAATAGTCGAAAGTGATTGGAGGCAACTAATCCCCCTTCACTCCATCCCTCCCATTTACCAATGTTGTTTAAAAACTAAATGTTGCCTTAAGATTAAATCAAAATGCACTATGATAATGCTAATTCCCAATAAGGCATCCCAGCAGTATCCCAAGAACGACTGAGGGTATTATATTCAAACTTTCCAGACTACTTCTGCTCTTAAAATTTCACCAAATCAAAATAGCGTAAGTGTATCCAAGCTATCAAAGAAAGTAAACACATATTTTTGCGAATGGTATCAAGCTTTCCATTTCAGGTCAACTAGAGGAGGTATGAAACTAAATTAAACAGTACTATTTGTGTCCAGATTTTTAAAAGGGTGTGTGTTGTTAAAAAATTGCTGAAAAGTTTTCTCCAGTATAAAAATAGCAGGCCAAACTATAAAGTCTTGAAAAACGAAAAGATTTAAAGTGTTATTTTCTTTTTCCCTGAAAAGACTATGTCAATACAAAACGAACAGAAATTAATTAAAAAACTTTTTCCACAGAATAGGTTTTTCAAAGAAAATTAAAGAACTCCATTAAACAAAAAATGAGCAAAAAAAAAATCAACTAATCTACCAAGCGTGAAACTACCACATATCAGCATCAATAAATAAATGAAACCCAAAACGAACAGAAATTACAACAAATAACCGAGTCAAACTCAAAACGAGTAGAAATTAACATAAGTTGGGCGCAAAACCCCTATGCCTTCCCAAGGCCAGAACAAAATTTGCACTTTACTGAAAAAATAAAAATGAATGTGCATTGTCAGTTTAATATATATATATATATATATATATATATATATATATATATATATATATATATATATATATATATATATATATATATATATACTTATATTTAGTAATCAAAATGCTAATAATATTTGATTTATTAAAGTTATAAAAGTTAAAACACTGCTCACATACTGACCTGTTAGAAATGGAAATCATTGTCATTCAACAGTCAAGTGTAGAGGGGAGCTATTTATGCTAAAGCTGTTAGCACTCTTGAAAAAGCTTCCTATTCTAATTAAACGGCCCCTGACTTCCAGTAGCTGTTCTCAAAAAGAAATGAGACAAACAGTCAAACTTTAGCGTAAAGAACAAGATACTGAGGAGGGGGCAACCCTTCAGTTACGGAATAATTTTTGTTCGTTTTGAATTTTAATGTTGCTCCTTAATTTCAGTTAAAAAACTGTTTTTTTTTTTAATTTAATATCTGATTGTTTTTCAAATAATGGCGGTAAATCTGGCTCACCATCCATAAAATACACCCCCTCCTCCCACGGAAAACTCCCCCATGGAAATTTCATCCAACGTAAAGTGTACCCCCTTCCCCGTCAAATTCCCTCCAGACAGTTCGATCCTCGCTGAAAATCTCCACCCATAAAATTTCTTGCAGACGATTCAGCCTGAAAAATTCTCCTTAACATGCTTTCATTTAAAAAATATTTTAATTTCTGATATCAAAACACGCGGAAAATAGCCCCTGAATAATCCCCCCCCCGGAGCAGCTCCACATGCAAGACTGAGTTGGCAAAGAATTGGAAAGAATTTCGTATTGGTATTCTGTCAAATCCCCCCGTGTAAAATTTCCCTCCCCAAGGATGATTTTTCCTATGGAAATCCAACCCAAGCAAAAAATCCCCCCCCCGAAAAATGTCTTTATACTTCCCGATAACAAATACTATTCGTAAACAATGGGCAAATTTCATAACTTACAGGCCTCTTCCCATAAACTATGGGGGGAGGGGGGTCATTTTACACCTAAAGGCATAATTATTTTATCTTTCAACTACATTGAACAAAATGGCTATATCAAAATTTTGATCAGATAACTTGGAGGGAAAAAGGGGTTGGGAGGGGGTCAGTTACCGTCCAATCTTTGTGGGCACTTAAAAAGGGCACCAGAAATTTCAATTTCCATTCGTTTGATTTTCTTGAATATTAGAGGGTGTTTCCCCCTACTTTCAAAATCAAGAAAATTTTCTATGGCTTGTAACTTTTGATGAGTAACACTAAACTTGATGAATCTTATTTATTTGGAATCATTATAATAAGCTGATTCTTTTGATGTATCTAATTATATTATAATCCCGTTTTTTAGAGTTTCAGTTACTATTGAGCCGAGTTGCTCCTTACTTTTTGTTACCACGAATTGTTTGATGACACTGAGAAATTTAAATCCCAAAACTTATGGCCCGAAGAAAATATTTCTAGATCTTGAACAAGCACAACAAGAAAATGAGAGCTCAAGAGAAGAAATCATAAAGTGGAAATGGTCAAAAATCGGGAAAACCACAGTAGATGTTGCTGCTCAAGTACTTGGAAAGAAAACAAATGGCATTAAAAAATTGTGCACGCCAATAATGCACACCTCCTTGCATAAGAAAGACATATAAACCAAGACCAAACTCAGACAGCTCTGCAAACAAGTGCAATGGCAAAGAAAAATTAAAATGTTTTCTAGTCATAGCTGTCCTCAGACTAAGAAAATGCACCAGAGAGAAATGCCCTGTAAATAACATAGGATCCTTAGATAACTCATACTAAAAAAAAAAGAAAGAAAGGTAGTTAGTTCCTTTGCATAAGAAGAAAGGACCTACAAAACAAAACTAAATTGAGATAACTCCACAAAAAATCACTTAAATGGCAAGAAAAAATTAAAATGCTTACTACTCAAAGCTGAACTCAGATTAAGAAGAGGCAGCAGAAATGACCTGTAAACAATATAGGATCCTCAGATAACTTACAATGATACTTTCCTCCCTTCATCCAGGAAACAAAATCAGACAACATGTCTGAGACACAAATAAACCGATTTTGAACTTAGGACGGACATATGATCGGTTCAGACCACTCGCTAAATGATATGTGAATAATCACAAGTTAAAAAAATGCAACGTGCCTAAATGTTTGAAGCTTGGAAGTGAGGGGGGATGGGCTTAGGCACAAGTGCCCTTTAAATATATACAACAAATTCTGTGTAATCTCCTGATATCAATAATGTGTAAAAATGCAAAAGTTGGAGCTCTTGTCCAGGCTATTGCATTTAGGTATGTAGTTAAAGTGTTTAGCCTCTGAAAGTATCTTATTTAGCCTCTGATTTATAATTAGGAGGTTCAGAAAACCTTGCTTTTCAACCATTGTGCATGTACATTATGTTTTGTTTTAGATCCAATAACATTGCAAACTTAAATATTTTGACAGGCAATGCTTTAGTAAGCAGTCATTTGTCTATGATGCATTATTCTTTAAATATTCCTATCTGCCTCTGCCCCTTCGTATTAAGGGATGTTCTTACAGACTTTGGAGAGGGTATCTTTTATTCAAATAACAGATAATACAATGAGGAATTAATCTAAGATGGTGATTTTTTGTTTGTTTAACCAAAAATAAATATTTCGGCTATATTCATAGCCGAAATATTCATAGCCGAGGACAACCTATATTCATAGGTTATCCTCAACAAAGCACATAAATGGGAAGCAAGTACGTAAAGATGTAAGGAACGAAAAAGCAAATAAGTAAGGAGCAAATAACCAAAGAAGGAGAAACAAAGCAAAGGAGCAGCTAGGCCAAGAAGTAAGGAGCAGCTAATCAAAGAAGGAGCAACTAAGAAAAAAAGGAGAAACTAAGCCAATAAGTAAGGAACAACTAATCAAAGAACGAGAAACTAAGCCAAGAAGTAAGTAGCAACTAACCAAAGAAGGAGAAACTAAGCAAAGAAGGATAAGCAAAGCAAAGAAGTAAGGAGCAAATAAGCAAAGAAGGAGAAACTAAGCAAAGAAGGAACAGCTAAGCAAAGAAGTCCTCATGGCAAGGGTTGTAAGTTATGCCATGGGGGCATATAAGGTTTTTCTAGAAAGCATTGTCATAGAAACTTCAAAAAAAGCTCATTCAATTGGAAATTCAAAGGGCTAGTTCTCTTTTTATTAGTCGAATGTGATTGGAGGGCAACTAACCCCCCTTTCACGCCCACCTCTTCCCCAGACACATACACTCAAAATTTTGAGATAGCCATTTTGTTCAACATAGTTGCAAGTTCTGGAAATTAGGTCTTTCAGGATGACAACCCCCCCTCAGCCCTCAGGGCAAGGGTTGTAAGTTACGCCCCAAGGCATATAAGGTTTTTGTAGAACGCGTTGTCATAGAAACTTAAAAAGGGCTCATTCGTTGGAAAATTTAAATGGCTAGTGCCCTTTTTAACAGTCAAAAGTGATTTGAAGGCAACTAACACCCCTTCCATGCAAACCATTTCCCCAAACACCTCTAATAAAAATTTTGAGATAGCCGTTTTGTTCCGCGCAGTTTAAACTTAAGGAGATTATACTTTTGAGCAGAACACGCCTCTCACAGTCTTCAGGGCAAGGGTTATAAGCTATGGCCAGGGGGCATATAAGGTTTTCATTGAAATACTTGTGGTAGAAACTTGAAAAAGGGCTCATTCGATTGGAAATTCAAAGGGCTGGTGCTCTTTTTAATATTCAAAAGTGATTTGAGGGCAACTAACCCCCCTCTCACGCCCATCTTTTCCCCAAACACATACAATCAAAAATTTTGGATAGCCATTTTATTAAACGTAGTTGAAAGTTTTGGAAATTAGGTCTTTAAGGATGACAACCCCACCCTCACAGCCCTCAGGGGGAGGGTTGTCACACCATTTCCCCAAACACCTCCAATAAAAATTTTGAGATAGCCGTTTTGTTCCGCGCAGTTTAAACTTAAGGAGATTATACTTTTGAGCAGAACACTCCTCTCGCAGTCTTCAGGGCAAGGGTTATAAGCTATGGCCAGAGGGCATATACGATTTTCATTGAAATATTTGTGGTAGAAACTTGAAAAGGGGCTAATTCGATTGGAAATTCAAAGGGCTAGTGCCCTTTTTAATATTCAAAAGTGATTTGAGGGCAACTGACCCCCCTCTCACGCCCATCTTTTCCTCAAACACATAAAATCAAAATTTTTCGATAGCCATTTTATTCAACGTAGTTAAAAGTTTTGGAAATTAGGTCTTTAAGGAGGATAACCCCACGCCAACAGCCCTCGGGGGGAGGATTGTAAGTTATACCCTGGGGGCATATAAGGTTTTTATAGAAAGCAATGTTGTAGAAACTTCAAAAAGGGCGCACTCGATTGGAAATTGAAAGGGATAGTGCCCTTTTTAATAGTTGAAAGTCTTTTATGATGATAACCCCCTCAGACCCCTCAGTGCAAGGTTTGTAAGTTATGCCCTGGGGGCATATAAGGTCTATATAGAAAGTTGTTGTAGAAATTTCAAAAAGGGCTCATTGGATTGGAAATTGCCCTTTTTAATAGTCAAAAGTGAATGGAGATTAATTAACCCTCCTCTCACGCCCACCATTTCCCCAAAAACCTTTAATCAAAGTTTATAGATAGCCATGTTGTTCAACATAGTTGAAAGTTCTGAAAATTATGCATTTAACGATGATAAACCCCCAGAGCCCCCAGGGCAAAGGTTGTAAGTTATGACCTGGGGGTATAAAAGGTTTTTATAGATAGAGTCGTTTTAAAAACATCAAAAGGGGCTCATTCAATTGGAAATTTATAGGGCGAGTGCCCTTTTTAATTGTTAAAAGTGATTGGAGGGTAACTAACCCCTCTCTCACGCCCACCATTTTCCCAAACACATCCATTCAAAATTTTCAGATAGCCATTTTGTTCAATGTAGTAGAAAGTTCTGGAAAATTGGTCTTTGAGGATGACAACCCCCCCAGCACTCAGGGTAAGGGTTGTAAGTTAAGCCCTCGGCAAGGTTTTTATTGAAAGCGTTGTTGTAGAAACTTTAAAAGGGCTCATTTGATTGGAATTGAAAGGGCTAGTGCCTTTTTTAATAGTTGAAAGTGATTAGAGAGTAACTAACGCCCCTCTCATGCCCAACATTTCCCCAAACACATCCAATCAAAATTTTGAGATAGCCATTTTGTTTAACGTAGTTGTAAGTTCAGGAACTTAGGTCTTAGAGGATGACAACCACCCTAACAGCCATTAGGGTAAAGTTTGTAATTTATGCCCTGGGGGTTTATAAGGTGTTTATAGAAAGCGTTGTTGTAGAAACTCAGAAAAGGCTCATTCAATTGGAAATCAAAAGGCCCAGTGCCCTTTTTAATGGTCAAAAGCTTGACATTTTTACAGTAAAGATCAATGTGGGTATAATATATTATTTTTTGTTGTTATTGTTTAGACCAGGGCACTTAGTATCAAAGGATTTGTTGTAGGAACTTCAAAAAGGGCTCATTCAATTGAAAGGGCTGATGCCCTTTTAATAGTCAAAAGTGATTGAAAGGCAACTAATCCTCCTCCCACGCCCACCCTCCCAATTGCCCATTATTTTTAAAAAAAAAATGTTGGCATAAGATTAAAACAAAAACCACTATTTTAAGGCTAATTCCCAATAAGGCACCTCAACAGTATACCAAGAAGGACTGAGGGCATTATGTTCAAACTTTTGGGGCTACTTCTTCTCTTAAAACTTAATGAATTCAAAATAGCGTAAATGTATCAAAGCTATCGAAGGAAGTACACAAATTTTTTTGTGAATGGTATCAAGTTTTCCATTTCAGGTCAACTAGAGGAGGTATGAAACTAAATTAATCCCTACTACTTGTATCCATATTTTTAAAAGGGTACATTTTGTTACAAATTGCTGAAAATTTTTCTCTAGCATATAAATAGCAGGCCAAACTATAAAGTCTTAAAAAAAAACAATTTAAAGTATTATTTTCTTTTTCCCTGACAATACTATGTCAATATGTTGATATATTATGAGAGGAGATTGAGTAGCCTGAGCTTACCATCTCTGCAATTAAGAAGGGACAGAATGGACCTTGTGAACACTTTCTGCATCATACAGGGTATTAACCATGTGTCTTGGGCAGATTTCTTTGAGCTTGGTCATTATCAATCGATGCGGCAGAACTCTTTAAAATTGTACCAGCCAAGGGTATAAAGGAAAGTTGGATAGAGTTCCTTTGTAAATCGTTCAGTATAATCATGGAACACATTGCCCGACCGAGTAGTTCTGGTGAATGATGTTGCGGCTTTCAAAACAGCATTACTTGAGACCTCTTTTTATGAAAGGCAATACCTAGGACCATGAAGTGTATATTTGTTGTAGGGTATCTTCGTTTTTGTTTTCTTGTTTTATTAGGAAGTTTATAGTTTTTGTTTTAGTTGTTTATAAGTGTCGCTCATGGTATGTAATTTGTGCTATATGAGACAAGACTATGGCTTATTCCATTTCTGATTAATAAAAATATAAAACGAACAGAATTTAATTAAAAAAAACTTTTTCCACAAAATAAGTTTTTCAAAGAAAAGTAAAGAGCTCCATTAAACAAAAAATGAGCAAGAATAAAATCAAATAATCTACCAAGCGTGAAACTACCACAAATCAGCATTGATAAATAAAAGAAATCCAAAACAAACAGAAATTACTAATAAATAACAAAGTAAAATTCAAAACGAGCAAAAATTAACTCAAGTTGGGCTCAAACCCCCTATGCCTTACCAAGGCCAGAACATAATTTGCACTTTACTGAAAAAAATACAAATGAATATGCATTGTCAGTTTAATATACATATACTGATATTTATTAATCAAAAAGCTAGTACTATTTGATTTATTAAAGTTATAAAAGTAAAAAAATTTATATTTTTTTCAGTAAAGTGCAAATTATGTTCAGGCCTTGCAAAGA
The DNA here is from genome assembly GCF_049724085.1 of Artemia sp. Qi Xiang Cuo. NCBI lineage: Eukaryota > Metazoa > Arthropoda > Branchiopoda > Anostraca > Artemiidae > Artemia > Artemia sp. Qi Xiang Cuo. Next base: position 68,219,179 of record NC_142803.1, on the reverse strand, counting down.
CATATGGGTTTTGAGCCTAACTTATGTTAAATTCTGCTCGTTTTGAGATTGACTTGGTTATTTATTGTAATTTATGTTCGTTTTGGGTTTCATTTATTTATTGATGGTGATTTACAGTAGTTTCACACTTGGTAGATAATCTGATTTTATTTTTGCTCATTTTTTGTTTAATGGAGTTAGTTACTTTTCTTTGAAAAACTTATTTTGTAGAAAAAGTTTTTTTTAAATTAATCTTCTTTAAAGATCAAATGAAATGAGTAATTGCTTAGAAATACGCAGTTGAGAGTGGTGGATCAATACTGAAACCTGAGAAACTGTCTATGACTAGATGGTTAGTCAGGTCAGAGAGTTAGACAGTATTATGGACCAGGTTTGACACTATTGTTAAAGTTCTCAGAGCTAATAGAAGAGAACACAGACAACATAATACAAGAAAAAATCCAATTTCTGCATTGCCACATTACCTGCTTTGATTTTATTTAGATTCTTATGCTACCTTAAATTACCTTCAATCGCGTTGTCCAACAAACAAGAAATTATCCTGCAGTTGCTGGTTAGTCAAGATGTTGAGCCAATGAGTTGGCTACATCTCATTCTTGAACCAATGGATTGAGCAACCTATCTTTGTCCACAGCTCCCTTGAAGGCATCCACACTAGGGGCTGAGAATGCTTCTTCACTTAGGGAGTTCCATAGCCCCACAACTCTATTTGGGAAGAAGTTGTTCTGTAGTCTGGTGTTGGCTTGATTGCAGTACAGCTTCATGGTGTGTCCTCTAGTTCTTATTGATAGGTAAAGTTCAAGCATATTTTGGACTGAGTGTGCAGCATTTTGTATGCCATGATGATGGCCCCACACTTCCGTCGATAGGAAAGGGTAGGAATCTGTAACTTCTCCCGGCAGGATGGGTAGTCTAGGCTTCTACAACCCTCTTTTGATTTATTTGCTCACCTTTGGACACTCTCTACTTTTTTCTTGTCTCCTTTATTTAATCAGGTTGCCATACACCTACCAATTCCAGTTTTGGTCAAACAATTCCTTTGTATAGCTTTGACATCAGCTTTGGTGACCTACTGCAGAATGTTGTTTTTACAATTCCCAGGGTCTGGAGCGCTTTGGAAGCAACTGACTGAGCATGTTGATCAAACCTCAATTCATCATCTGCAGGTATACCCAGGTCTCTTTCAGCATGGGATGCAACAATCATTTGCCCAATACCATCTATTCCATGCATGTGATACTGATCTCTCACATTTTTCTGCCAAAATGAACTGCCCTGCATTTCTTAATGTTGAATTCTAACCTCCAGAGTCTTGCCTAATCAGAGAGTTGGTCTAGGTCAGCTTGTAATAAGGATTGTTCTTTGGTTCTTTTTGCAGGGCTGATGATTTTTCTCCTGGCTTATCCCAATTGCAATTAATTCAGCCAGTAGTTGAGGACAACATACATTGTCAAATGCTTGGGCAAAATCTAAGAGATCAAGGTCTACTGGAATTCCTCTATTTAGGAGCTCTCTGACAAAATTGTATGCATCTATCAGATTAGCATCAATGGATTCTTTTGATCTAAATCTGTACTGACTCTGCATAATAAGATTGTTGGAGGTGGGGTGTCTGACAATGGCAGTTTTTACTATTCCTACCAGAATTTTCCCAATAATGGTCGTAATGCTAATAGAGCAGTAATTTGATGGGTCTAATTGGCTGCCACCATTATGGATACAGGCAGTATTAGCATTCTGTTGGTCCTCAGCACTGTCTTTGTATCCGGGGATTTTTTTTTGAAAAGTGCTGCAAGAAACAAAGCCAATTCTACATGAGCTTCCTTTAATCTCCAAGGGTGTATTCTCTGAGGCCCTATAAATTTGTTCTAGTGCAGATTTTCAGTCTAGCCGCAATGTTGTTTTTACTGACAGTAATTGGTGACATTGCTTTATCAACTGTATACTTAGGTTGGTTGAAAAGTGGATCTCTATCTGGGACAGTGAAAACTTTTAGTAACTGATTGTTCAGTGTCTCAGTTATTTTTTAGGGCTGTAATAGACGCTTTATCAACAGAAAGCTCAGTTACGGAGTGTCTTCTGGGTTTTTGCAGGGATAAATACCTCCAAATTTCTTAGGATCTGATTTTGAAGCCTCTACAAGTGTTTTTCAATACTCTCTTGTTAGTGTTCATGGAAGCTGTCAAGCCTTATTACACAGTTGCTTAAATAATTTAACTGTGGTGACATATCTTAGTATTTCTTACACTGCTTTTTCTTTTTTTGTATTGCCATTTTAATATCACAGGTGGGAAAATGAAGAGTCCTTGGCTTACAGATCCATGTGGCATCATTGCTTTATATTTGTTACAAGATAATAGGGCAAAGCTAACAATGATTCAACAGTGCAATTTTGCAACCCCTGTTTGAAATTTCACTTCAAAATGGAATAGCTATCCTTAGCTGTGAACTTGCAGCGCCATCTCGTGAAGTCATTTTTTTATTTAAACGATAGGAAATGTTGACACAATATACAGTGCAATCAGATAAGAAAAGAACATTTAATTCAGTCAATGTCCTGTTTTTGACAAGAAAGAAACTTCCAACAATTTTTCAGGTATGCAATGTTCTAAACTACTGTTACTCGGTTATTTATTGCAAAAAAAAGGTTGGGATCAGCAATAATGCATCTGATTTTATCTGAATTCTAGTCACATTAACTTTTTCTTGATAAAATTAAATTAAAATGGCAACAAATATTACATTGTCAAAACTAGGTTCCAAGTTTTGAAAATTCCTGTTTAATGTAGTGGAATACCAGGTGCATTAAAAATATTCCTTCAGTCAAGTTCAAACGTAGATAACACCTTCTATAAACTGATTTATTTCTTTTGTGAATATCTTGTAGTAACTTTTGTCTAAATTTTTAACAGACAGCAACAGGCCCAGTCAAAATATAGGTGACTCTGTCAAAACTTCACTGAACATGTAAAACAAATGAGAAATAATTGGTGTTGAAATTTCAGGGTCCACTGACAAAAATATATTTACAATAGCCTACTGATGTAAATATAACTGTCCAATTTATGGGTGCCTGCTACTGCCCAAAAATTGACTACTACCACTGCCACATGGAAGGCATTTTTCCCTTTCCTTAGCACTTATCAATGAAACTAAAAAAAAATATTATCAAATTTGAAAAATCTCATTTTTTTATGTGGGGGGGAGGGAGGGGGTTAAATGCCTAGTACCATGTCATAGAAATATCAGCCGTGACCCCCCCCCAAAAAAAAAAATCCTAACCTGTGTTTGGATAAAGCAACGAATCTTCGTATGAAAATAATATCCACTAAAACAAATATAATTACAATAAACTTCTTAAGTTTCAGGAAATCCAATCCCGTTTTCCTAGACCCTACCGCTTCCAAAATGCTAGAGAAACAATTTTGTTATACTAAATTTGTTATAATAAATACTGTTTGTATTTCATACTATGTATAAACAAATTTGTTAAACAAATTTTGTTATACTAAATACTACATACTTGAAACAATTTTGTTACTTTTATTACTTCTACATTTTGAATAGTATTCTATGCTTTTATACATTAAATGAAGTTGAAGAAAAACAAAGAAACAAGAATATATGTGTTGAATATACCAGGTTCCACCCACAGGTATTCCCCAAGTTTGACACATGTTGAATTGGGTTCTGTCTTGCATTGAAAACTGGTAAATTTTTTGTTATGTCGAATTTGTAGGTGAATATGCTCTAATTTCAGAAAATTGGAGTTTTGTACCCTTTTCAGATAAAACTTCAAACTTCTCATCAAAGAATTAGATTCCTAGATGTTTTTCCTACATACTGAAACCTTTTTCAAACCAAAAGTCTTTGAATTGGGACTTCTAGAAAAGAAAAACTGTTTTTTTTTACAAAAACCGTCAAATCATCAGTACCTTTACCCTACAAGGATCTCATTTTACTCCATGATTCAAGAGCATCTGCATTCTCAATGAATGACCAATCTTGTCTTGATAATTCTAGCCAAACTTGGTTGTAATTCATACAAACATGTCTTAGATATTGACTATGCAAAACATTGGCATATGTTCATATGCCAAGTCCTGTTTAACACAAAGATTCTTGTAGAAAAGCTGCAGATTCATCACCTTGAACTGGTAATTGCAAACACAAGATTAAGGGCAACACGCAGCATCTTATTTGCTGTCATCTAAGACTGATCAGATAGAGAGGGAGATCAAGGCATCAAAAGCAAGCTGTGGAACAAATGGTTCATTAGCCAAAGACAAGTTCCAACTTAAACAGCATCCTAGGCATCCATCTTCTCATTATTCAGGGACAATTTCTAATCCTAGTCAACCTGCTGGATGACTGGAAGTTGTTCTATGCCAAGAAACTCTGCAGCATCCTCAGGGCCCAAATAAATTGCCTGGAGAATACAATCCATGATAACTCTTTTTTTCTGAAGCCAGTATACTGAAGTCTACTAGGCAAAATAGACAAGAGCAATGAAAGCCTTTGCAAAGCCACAAAGATGTTTCTGGGAAAATACTTAGATCTTGCAAAGCTTATGTTAAATCTATTGGCCAGGACTAAGATTAAACGGCTATAAAATTGCTGAATACACTATCTTTAAGACCCTATCCTCTGAAAATTATACATTTACATTGTTATTAAAACTATTTGGTCAGTTTACCAGTGGATTGTGACAGCATCATCAACTTTGGCAAAGGCAAAAGGAAGCTTCAGCAAACTTAAACCAGTCATGTCATGTTTATGGTTTCAGCAAACTGAAACCAGTCATGACATGTTTCTGTACACCAATGGATGATGACTGTTTTGATCACCTTGTCATGATGTGTTTTAAGAGTGCTGAACCAATGCTTGACTTTTAAACTAAAGTTTTGTAGTTGCAATTTCTTATTTTACATTTGATCTGTATAATTTAATTAAAATTGTCAAGTTCTTACTCCTGAGTTCTGTTTGTACACAAGTCATATTATCACATCATTCCTCTTATCTTATTCCTTTCTGCACTAGGTCAACAGCTAGTTGTACATTTGCTTCTGACAAGAAATTGAACTAACAGGCTAATCTTCTTCTGGCTATACAATTCTTTTGGCTGAACTGTACTCTCAAGCTTCATATTTGAAGTGGACTCTATGCAAATTATGAAAAAAAACAGTTGGTAAAAATGACCAGCCAGTCATTAACTCTCCCCCTCCCCCTAAAAATTTTGGCTAGTATTACCCCCTGCTCGTCTGAGAATATTAGGTTGATTTTCAAAAAAGTGTGAAACACCCTTAAAAAGTCAACAAATCTTGATGAAGATTGCGTAACCAGATTCAGTATATCAGAGAATATCTACTGTAGACACTTCAAGCTTTTATTTACAAAATGCAGAATTTTGTGCTTTTTTCCAGAAAAAAGACCACAGATGTATGTTTATTTGTTTTTTCCCCTAGAGGTCATTATAGGACATCAATAGTTCTAGAAGATTAGGAGACTTCTCATTTGAATGAAAATTAAAGGTTGTAGTGCCATTTTTAAGTGACCAAAGGAGGGATTTTAGCCCATGCTTTTCCTCCAATGATATCTAATGAAAATTTGAGATAGTTATTTGGTTTGCCATAGTCAAAAGCTTCAATGACTATGACTCTGACCTCTGTGGATCCCTGTGATCATCCATGGTCCCTGTGGTAAGATCCAAAAGAGTTCATGGGAAAATGGCTGTAAGTTGTGCAATTTGCCTATTATTTACATATAGTTTTTGTTATTTGGAAATAAAAGAGCTTTCTGGGGGAATTTTTCATGAAGATAAAAGTTTTCAAGGGGAACTGTAGAGGATAAATTTTATAAATAAAAGAGAGAAGGGGGAGGGGCAATCCTGTCATGATTTGAAAAATGGTCATAAAATAAATTGAAAAAAAACAAGTTTTTTAACTGAAAGCCCACAGCGTTAAAACTTTCACCTAATAAAAGTTAGTTCATATATTAGGGGGGCTACCTTTACCTAATACATTGCATTTTATTACTATTTTTAGCAATTCTTTAAGAACATGTCCTGAAATACAAGAGAATAAAAAGCAGTTTGAGAGATCATAAGAATTGACAAAAATTAGCAAGAGTGGAGGAGGGGCAGTCCAATTCATGTACAGAATCAATTTGGTACAGTTGCACTTAATGGTACACAGAAGCTATAGACTGTTGAAGGAATGTAGTGATGGAGACCCATAACATGGGTAATTGCTATCTAAATATATTGAAGTGTTGTTTCTCATTGAATTTACAGTATATAAGCTTTTACTTTTTGGGGTTTGGGAGGGGGAAAGGTACCTAGGGTAGGTTACATATTTAATGTATGGTATGCTTTACTCCCCTCCCCCCCTACTGAAAAAATATATATCCCAAGTTTGTTTATAAACTATTATCTATTCATCTTATATTTTTTTTTATTATCATTAACCAAACTTGAATTCTTTTGTGTGTACCATTAAGTGCAACAGTACCATGGATTCTGTTTGTTTTAAATTCTAATGTTATGGCATTGAATTTCAGTTGAAAAATACACTTCCTTTTGTTTGATAAGAATAAAGCACCCAGCATCAATAGGATCAATCATGGCAGAGAAATCTACTAACTATGAGGGGGATGCAGTGGTAAGTCTTCACTTTCACATTCACTTTCTGGTTCATTGACATTCAATTCTGATTAGCTTACTTATTTCTAATAATTTTAAACTTCACTAATAAAGTACACTTAACTTCAAATTACTTTTAAATAAGTTATATTAAAACATACACATTCATAAAATCTAATGTAGGCCAGCTGTTTATCTAATTACAAAGAAACTAAAGCTGTTGAGTATACTCTTGTAGAGGTTTTGGAAATAACTTAGGTACAAGCCTTTGCCTTTTTGGTTTTTTATAGGCCTAGTTCAGTTAAGTTGTACTTATATTGGACAACACCTAAGTATAGCCAACAGTATGCTTTATAATACTTGTTTATTAGTTTTACAAAATTGCATAACAAAAATGATTAAAAAATAAAACAAAATCAAATTTATTTTTGGGTGTTGATTTTTTTAAATTTTTATTCACAACTGAAGAAATAAATCCTTTTCTACCAAAAAAGCCCCTGATGGCCTGTGAGTGAACAAAACTAGAGTAGGCCTAACCTAGTGTTGCTCAAAGATAGTACAGCAATTATCATAAGTTTAAGGTAGGCCTACATCACACTCCTTAACTTTAAAATATCTTCCTAGGAGTCATTGAGGCTCTAGATTAATTCCTGAGAATTTCATTGAGCCTACCTAACACAACTAAGCCTGGATACCACCAGATGGCTAATTTGACAGGGTATATACATACAAATCTTTAAATTAGCCAACCAGTATTTTATGCCTAGGAGTCCAACTGGACATAAGGTACCTTATTAAGAAAACAATTCTTACTCCATAATATGCAGAATGATCCTAGTTAACACATTTTGCAGGGGGAGAGCCTTTATCTTTTCGTGTTTTTCCAGCTTTTCTTAGAAATTCATGAATTTCTTAGAACCTAAATATCCACAGAATATATACCCCCATCTCCTTAATGTGGAAAAATATAGGCCTACCGAGAATTGCATCCTCAATCTAAATATAACATCCATTTATATCACAAATAAACATTACTCCCTTATTAGCCATGTGGTGGATGTCCCTAGATTACAAAAGAAATATTAGCCTATTGTTGTTTTTATTGGGGAGTAGGATAAGAACAAAGTAAAGATGAAAAAAGGCATAAATTATTGCACCCCTACAAAATTGTAAACTTTTGCAATACAGTTTAGTTTAGAGATATCTGACCCTGGCTGGATAGGGGGCTGGGATACAACCATAACAGGAGATTTTTAGGTTAAGAGAGAAATCCAATGGTAGGCTATTGTCTTTGTTTCTTCCTAGACTATACTCTGAATTCACTAATGGGCCTATATCATGGCTACTGATAAGAGACCAGTGCAAATTTTAATTACGAATATACTTGAATCCAATAAAGTAGACGAAAAAACAAACCAGAAGCTATTAAAAGCAAACCCAGCTCAAGACATTCACGCGTGTTAAGTTTATAAATGTTCTGGGTTAAGTTCTAATTACAAGCTTCCGGAACACCTGTTTTGAGTAGACACCAGTTTCCCTTCGTTCCCACATGCTGCGGATTGCGGAAAATCGTTGCGGATTTGCGGATTCCGCAAAGATTTTTTTTTTGCGGTATTGCGGAAAAACACAAATCCGCATGCGTTGAAATTTTTCAATACTTGCGGAAAAACGCATGCGAATTAGCAACTGAAAAATAATTGATATTTATAAAAATGGAAACTATTGAAAAATTGTTAATATCAATTCTATTTCAAAAACTGCTCTTCAATTAATGTCACAAAGACCACCATAACACGATTCATCTGGTCAAGGCGTGAGAGCAAGTTTCCAGGGGTATTGGACTATCAGGTAGGCTAAACAGTAAACACAGCTTGGACATTTTCATTGCTTTAACTTTTTATTTGATATTTTTCATTTTTGGTTTATTTGCTTCTTTTTTGGCTAAAGGTGGAATTAAGGCTAGCTATCCCTTCAGTGGAGGGTGCAGAGTCCCTGCCAACCGAAGCAGGATATAGCCTACAATAAGTCCTGGTCCTACTGGACAGTATCTGTGAAGTAACTCATGGCTAGAACTCAAAGACCATTTGAATTACCATTATTCACGCCTATCTACCTTAATTCTGCCCTAGGATGGATGGATGATATACAACTTATCAACTAGTGAAATCACATCATTTTTATACTTATTTGAAAAAGGCTTATGCCAGCTTTTTCAGCATAGCCTCGATGTTTTAATTTCTTTTCCTATAGTTATTTATTCAATATTTGCACTTTTTGGTTTATTTGCTTCTTCTTTGTTAAAGGTGCAGATTAGGCTAGCTATCCCTATTGTGTAGTGTGCAAAACCCCTGCCAATTGAACCAGAATATAGCCTACAATATATCCTGCTCCTACTGGACAGTATCTATGCATCTTACAGCCCAATTAATTGGATAATACACAGTATATAAGTTTCCTTTTGGTGGTAGCTAATCTACATCTTTACCCTTTTCATCATGCTAAACAAGCATATAATAGTGCATAATATATCCCTTAATGGGGTTCGGAACTTGCTTTCAATATTTGCCATAATGAATTAATTTTTGAAAAGTTGCTAGCATTCTCCTAATGTAAGTATGCACTAATTCAATCCTGCTCTAGGAGTTACAAAACCTGAACTGAAGCATTATTAGATTTCACAGTTAAAATTCATATTCACTGACAAAATATTACATATTTTCATTTTCCTTTGATGGTTGAATTCATTGAGTCTATTTTCTTTTAAATAACTCTCCCCCGCTCCGCCGGCGCTTATATAAGCCTCCCCATCGTAAGAATGTTCAAAATTATGTTTCTGATTCACGTTTCTTCTCTCGCAGCTATTGAATTACAACAGAAACTAACAACAGAAATTACACACAACACAATTATGTTTAATGGATTATAATTAACAGAATGAGCACAAAATAAACAGAATTATAATTAATGTTTTGTTACCAACAGCAGAACAACCAAAAACAAAAAAAAATAAAACAGAAACCAGGATACCAATGGCAAAAGGTCACAGGTTAAAGGTAATTGGCACCCGATTTTGAAAACACAGCTACGGATTTTGTTACAAGACATAGCTGTAATTGTGACTGCAAGCTGCAAGCGTGCAAACGCCCCGTGTGAATAGACGCTGAAGAGTAGAATAAAAGCTACTTGCTTATAACCCCCCCCCCGTATAAATGTTCCGAATTTTTTTTTTCTGATTCACATTTCTTCTCTCGCTGCTATTCAATTACAAGTGCAATATTTGCTTTGATACAGATACTCAGTTGTACATCCCCCGTCATACACCCTTCCCCCAAGCAATCTTAAAAACTAAGAAAGAGAGAATAAAAAAGAAAATACAGGGAAATACTGCTGCTACTAATCACCACAGCACTAACCCATCTGAGGCTAACACAGTTATCTATGCCCCTTTTCAATCCTAATCTATTCAAAGTATCTATCTTTACACCCTCTCAGGAAGTACCCATTTCTCTTATATCTTTCTCGAAAACACCCTCCAATCCCAACTAAAGAAGACGTACTTTATTGAAAAAAATTAATGAGGATTGACAGTTTAATATATATATTTTGATATTTTCTCCTTAAAGTCTTATTAATGGTTAATTTGTTTAAGTTCAACAATTGAAAACGTTTAATATACCCCAACCTTCCAGTTAAGTTCAAATTATGTTCTGGTCTTGAGGTTGATTAATGATGATAATCATGACTGTTTTGTTTTTTTCATTGACCTGTACAAATTACCTCAGTATAATTAAGTCAAGCAATCTTTTGTTACAGTGGTTCAAGTTCTTCAGCATATGCGAACCAAAGAAACCGAGTTATAAGAAGAAGAAAAATGGAGGTTTTAGAATATCCATTATAAAAACTCCTGTTGGAGAAAAAAAAAGATGTCCAAAATCCAAATTATGCATTTGGCATGTATGTCAGTAATGAACTGAAACAATTCGACAGAAAAAAAACACCCTGGCATAATTAAAAATTCAACAGGTGTTATATGACCTGGCAGCAACGGAAGAGGTGCAGACATGATAAAAAAAAATATATATATGTTTTTTACTATGATTTACTAAAGAGACAAGTTTTTAATTTTCTTTTCTTTTTTGACGAAAGGTAAAGTCAATAGAACATTCACTGGGAAAACTATTTTCAGAGAAGACCAAAGACAGTAAAAGTCTGTTTAATTTTTAACAAATTGATGAAAATATGGTTATAAGTACTGTTATTTCTCTTGTGCTTTGGTTATCAGGAACTTCCAAAGAGATGGTCACTTTGCCAAGATAGCTGTCCATCATGGGAATTGAAATATTCTTGAAATTTTATTCGAGTCTCATTGGCTAGGAGCGTGTGATTATTGGACCCTTGCTGGTTGAAATGCCTGCTCCAAAAAGAAGGCTCTGATACCCTCTACTGAACAGGTATAATTTCTTCGTTTCCTCGAATAGTGTCAGTAAGGCTTGAATTACAGTAATCGAAGCTCTCACCTACTAGATAGTTATGAAGGCATACACATACCATGGTTATATTCTTAACCGTCTCTAATTTACTATCTATTGGTCGGCAAAATATTCTCCAGCGAGCAGCTAACACTCCAAATGCATTCTCAACGCTCATTCTAGCCTCTGATATTCTGTAATTAAAAATTCTCTTAGAGCGTGATAAATCGTGTTCATTTCTTCGGAAAGGTCTCATTAAATTATTTCTTAATGGAGAAGCCTGATCCCCAACAAATACAGGTGATAAACTATGGGTTCCAATGACTTTTTGTTGGGGTAATTCTATTGTACTTTCTAAAATACTTTTCCCAAAAGAACAGTTTGAAAAAACCCCAGAATCGCTAGCACTTCCTTCTGCACCAATATCCACAACTATGAACTTGTATGTTGCATCAGCAACAGCTAAAAGAACAATACTGAAAAACTTTTATAGTTGTAAAACACCGAGCCTGAGTTTGTTGGACATTTTATTCTTATATATTTGCCATCCATGGAACCCATGCAGTTTGGGAAGTTCCACCTTTCTTCAAAAGCTCTCGAAATTTGCTCAAAGTCTTCAATAGTAGGGGCCTTCATCACAATGGGTTGGAAGGTTTCCCATATAGCTTTAACAGTTTCAGCAATTATTTTAGTTACAGTGGACCTACCAATAAAATACTAAAAAGATAGCGAACGTTTGCTATCTCCAGTGGCTAAATACCTAAGTGTAAGAGACAATCTTTCCTTTCCACCAATAATTCTTCTGCATCTTGTGTCCTTTTTTTTATATTTTATCTTTAACATGCTGGAATATATACTGGAACTGATGTGGCATAATTCGCATAAAATCAAAATACCACTCAGAATCCTGTCGTCTTAGATTCTCAATAAGAATAACATATGCACCAGAATTCTCTCTTTTCTGAAGGACAGGTCTCACCCACCATTGACGTTCTGGCTTTGACTCTCTTAGCTAAAAAAAGGGGGTTGAATTAAATCTTTAAAAATAAATAGTACAAACGTTTATTGGTCATTTAACTGGGGCTTAGGCGCTACCCATCCGATCATTTTTAACAGAAATAATCGCCTGATATAATTTTTTTTACTTTATTTTTCTCGTCTAAAATTGCAGTTACTGTGTCTACTGTGAAGGGGACTATTCTGTCCCAGCTTTTTGATGAATATTTATTTTATCAAAAAATTCATGGTAACGAATTGTAAGGTAGGAACGAAGCATTTCAGGAGTCGTGTTTAAGTGATTTGAAAAAAAAGTCAAACTTTATCATAAAAATCGAAGCAAGTTAAAAGGTTGGAACCCCCTCCTGAATAAAAGGGGGTGGCCCTCCTCAACAATCCTTTTCGTTGTAAGATTTGATGTTGCTCTTTACTTTCAGTTAAAAAAAGACTCATTGTTAAATTTAACTCTAAATACAATAATGGTGTAAAATAATTGCTCTTTTTTAGTTTGTTTTTTTGATGATTTTGTATATATACTTTTAACATTTAACTGTAATATTTGTTGTCACATATTAAAGATGAAATCCTAAAAAATAAAGAGAATTGCTAATTGTGGATGCACTGTAATCCATAGGCAGAAAATTTAGTCTTTCTGTATTTTTCTTTTTAATGTGCAACCCGCCTCATATGTGTAAAAATTTCTGTTCGTTTTAAGATTTAATGTTGCTCCGTACTTTCAGTTGAAAAAACTTGTTTTTTTAAATATAATTTTATATGCAATAATGGTTGATAACGATTTGGTGATTTTGCATAATAAACCATAACTGCAATATTTGTTGCTAAACATTAAAAAAATAATTACTATAAATTGAAGAGAATTACTGCTTGTGGATGCACTGTCATCCATATAAGGAAAACTTAGTCTTTTCGTGTTTTGGTTTCGTCTGAGCGCTATGATTTATTTCATCCACAAAACAATTTCTAAAAAGGGAGGGGAAGGACCCAGAGACCTAGATTGCCAAAGACCTACATACAAGATTAACTGTTGTGAAATGGGCATACAGTTCTTGGGAGAAAATTAATCAAAATAGTGAAACATGTTCCCTTCTTCTCCTTTTGCGAAGCAAAACAAGGGCAGTAGCAGCTGCAGTTGGGGATAGAATCGTTGAAGAATATAAAAATAACTTGTTTTAACGCGAAAATGAAACAGGATCATTTTTCTTAGCGAAAATTTGCTAGGAGTGCAATTTTATTGATTTTGAATTAAAGTTATCAAGTATTTTGCAGTAGGTTGAATAGGTTTCATCAAAACATGGTTAATTGTAGACAGAGAAAAGCCAAGACAAATAGTCCAAGTATTTGAGAGGCAAATGTTTAAATGGCTGGGGCACGGGTAAATGCTAGGAGTATGCATGACTCTCTTATTGGACACATACTTGTTTGTTTTGTCTGCCTAGAGTCTCAGGCATGCTAACCAAGAATTTAAAATTGACATAAGACCGTTAGATTGCCGGTAATGAGAGGCAAACAAGGCACGCTTGCCTTGTTTGCCTTATTGCTTGTTTGCCAAATGCGAATTGCGACATCGCCCTCAATACCATTGATTCGTTCTAAAAACCAGAAAAAAGAATTAATTCTTTCTTCTCATCCCTACAAATTTGGGAAATATAAAAACTTCAATTCTCAAATTTTTTTATCACCGAAATTTATAAAAAAAATAGCTCATAAGAAGTGGTAAATCAGTAAACCAGCAGGAAAATGCTCTTTTTTTTCAGAGTCAATTTGTTTATTCATTATCCTAAGAATTTTTAAAAGAAGGTTTTATTGTTCGAAGAACATATTTTGATGTGGTCTTGGAATGGTCACGTATCCTAAAAATGCACAACACTGATTTAAAAAATTATTCCGGGTCCAAAAAGCTACATCTTGGTAAAATATCTTTTGCAAGTCCTTCTGACATCAAGCATTAGTAAATAATATTTTTTACCCTCTGATAGATCTGTACAGCTTTTCAATTCATCAAACTAATCTTGGTTCTAACTTCCTTTTGTACTTAATAGATTTTAGGCCTTTTCTACTTTCTCCTTTTTCGTTGTAATGTAATCCAAGTATGTGTCCAATAAGAGAGTCATGCATACTCCCGCCCCAGCCATTTAAACAAGGAAATACGCGAATTCAAATCATTTTGGCTTTTATGGTAAAACCTGCCTAAATAACTACTAGCTGAAATTTGAAATCTAGGGCAAGTTGAAATCTGGATTAAGTCAACTTAATCTCTATTAAGTTGAAATCTAGGGCAAGTTGAGATCTGGATTAAGTCAACTTAATCTCTATTAAGTTGAAATCTAGGGCAAGTTGAGGCAAGTTGAGAAGGATATCAAAGTTCTCAAAAGGGGGTATTTTCAATATCTTAAGAACAGCTAAAGTGTATTATTTAAAATTTTTATGAGAAGCTAAAATAATCCTAAGGACATCATGAACATCCAAGTTACCAAAAGAGGCGACGCGTAATGCACTAAATACATCAGTAACGGTATCAAATACATGTATTAATGACATAAGTACTTAGCTTACTACGTAAGTTAAGTAGAAACTTTCAGAGAATATTAGAGGGCAGGCTGTTAAATTAAATCACAAGATACTAAGTGCAAAGGGTGAATCAGCAAATACTCAAAAATCGCTAATGGCAATAAGTGCAATTATAATTGGCCAATTCTGATTTAAAATTAATAAAAAAAACTTTGTTTTTTTGGTTGCAAATAAGGCCCCTTGCCAATTTATCAAGAACGACTGGGTTTACCTAGTTGAAACTTTTGGGGAACACCACTATCTATATTTTGGCTCATACAATTTAAATAAATTAAAAGAATGTAAGTGTATCGAGCTTGTCAAAGAGCATAGATATAATCTTTTGGGAATGACATTAACTTTTGCTTTTCAGGTCAACTTTAGAAGCTATAAAATTAAATTAAAAAATACTTATCTGATCAGAATTTAAAATTATTGCAAAAGTTTCTCCAACATAAAAATAGAAACCCGTATTATGGATTCTTGTAGAAACACACTGAAAAGATATAAAATATTATTATTTGCATAAAAAGACTAGGTCAATAAAAAACGAATAGAAATTATTCCACAAAAAAGAAGTTTTTCAAAGAAAAGTAGAGCTCCATTAAGCCAACAATGAGCAAAAATAAAGTAAAACAATCTTTCAATGGTAAAACAACCACAAATCACCATCAATAAATAAATGAAACTCAAAAGGAACAGAAATTACAAAAAATATCCGAGTCAAAATCAAAACAAGCAAAAATTAACATGAGCATGGCTGTTAGCCTCAATGGCTTCCCAAAACCAGAACACAATTATATGCTCTACTGAAAACAAAATACATATGAAATGTTTTAACTTTTCTTACTCTCATAAATACAAAATAATCAAAACTTGAAGGACTATTCCTAAAATAATTATATGCCAATTAAACTAACAATTCATGGTCTTTTTTTCATATGTATAACATTAACTGGCTATTAACCCGTATGCAATTGTTGATGCCTTTTCAAGCTGCTCTTTGGAGAAAAACATGATTTACATACAACGCATTTAAACAGCTTCTCACCTGTATGTATTCTTTGGTGCAGGTTCATATGTGAAGAATGAGAAAAAGTTTTGTCGCAAACATTACACTTAAACGGCTTCTCACCTGTATGCATTCTTTTATGAATTTTCAAATTTTGAGGTTGCGAAAAGGTCTTGTCACAAATATCACATTTAAACGGCTTTTCACCCTTATGTAGTCTTTGATGCAGGTTCAAATGTGATGAATGAGAAAAGGTTTTGTCACACACGTCACACTTAAATGGTTTTTCACCAGTATGCACTCTTTGGTGCTTGTTCAAAGAGCCCCGTTCAGAAAAGCATTTTTTACATTCATCGCATTTAAACGGCTTTTCACCTGTATGCACTCTTTGGTGCCGGTTCAAATGTGATGATTGAGAAAAGGTTTTGTCACAAAGATTACACTTGAACGGTTTTTCACCCGTATGCATTCCTTGATGTGTTTTCAAAGTATCAGTACGAGAAAAGGTCTTGTCACATACATCACATTTAAACGGTTTCTCACCGGTATGTAGTCTTTGATGTGTATTCAAACTTGAAGGTTGAGAAAAGGCCTTGTTACATTCATGACACTTAAACAGCTTCTCACCAGTGTGTAGTCTTTGATGAGAACTCAAACTAAAATTTTGCGAAAAACGCTTCTCACAACATCACACTTAAACGGTTTCTCACTGGTATGCATTCTTTGGTGCTTGTTTAAATGCTGCATTCGAAACAATAACTTGTCACATACCCCACATATATATGTTTTTTTCTCTTTATGAGTACTTTGATTTCTTTCCATTTTTCAAGACTTTTTACTTTGCAGGCACCTTTTCAAACCAGTTTTCTGATTTTCGAAGCCTTTTCCTTCAGATTCTGATGCACATGCATTTGAGAAACCATTCGAAGACGGATTCTTTGAAACAACTAGTGAAGTATTTCCCTGTAAGTGTATTCCAGACACGTGTGGGGAAAAGTGATCTAAAATTTAAAAGTCTATAGAGTTATAAAAACAACAAAAAACGAATAAAATAAAATATAAAAACTCACTAAACCGAAAACAAAAAATAAATCTTTCAATTTGTTTCAAAAGTCTAAAATAAAAACAGTAAAAAATTACTTTTACGAGTTTTAACAGCTAATTTCGTCTTCAATCCCTCTTCTCTCCCTCGTGATGATAATTACATAAGTTTTGGAAATTATTTATTCTGAAACAATAAAACAGTGAAAAAGAAACCCCAAACGAACAGAAATTAAATTGTGATGTAAAGAAAACCATATGGGAAGGATAGGAAATATTAAAACATATATAATAGGCATATTTGTTTAGCAATTTATTTCTTTTTTAATTTTCCGTCGCTGAACAATTTGTGAAACAGCTAACCTAATTTTAAAAACACAAATGTTCAACACGTTTCTCTCTGAGTTCAATTTTTTCTAATTAATAAAGAAAACCCTTGTGTGGTTTTGTTAATTTTCATAGCGTATATATCCTCTTCAACACCTCGCTCTTTACGCTAAAGTTTTTAGTACTTTAGAAAAAAGCTTCTTATTGTTCCAATTAAACAAACATAGTGTTTTAAAGCCCTTCTTAAAGAATTGGGGAGAAATTAAAACTTTAGCGTAAATATCGAAGTGTTGAGGAGGGGGCAACCACCTTTATATACGTAATAATTTCTGTTTGTTTCAAGTTTTAATGTTGCTCTTTAATTCCAGTTGAATATTTGTTTTTAAAATTTAATTTCTGATCTTTTTTTAAATAGTCCCAGGAAATCTGAAACAACCTCCACGGAAAAATACCCTCTCCACGGATATAATATCTAGACAATTCAATCCCGGAGAAAATTTACCCAGGCAATTACCTTTAACAACTGTTATGGACAATTACCCTTAACAACTGTTAAGGGCAATTACCCTTAACAACGCGTAAAACTGAGACAGAAAAGAGAAAGCAAAAAACATAAAAAACAATTCTATAGGAAGTCTGGAAAATTCTCCCAGTGTATAATTTTCCGTGACAAGTTCACCCCCTCGAACCTTATCTCCCCATGAAGTTCCCCCTGTGAAAAAAATCACAGTAGATAATTCGTCTTCCCACCCTAAAATGTATGCATGCGTCCCAACACCACACACTATGCGTAAACATTAGACAACTGTTATAAATTAAATATAATTCCCCTTGGTCTGTAGAGGGGGGGGCAGGTTATATCCAAAGCCATAGTCATTGGACCTTTCAACTGTGATGGACAAAATTAAAAAAAAAATTAATTTTTTAAAATTTATAAAATGTTATATTAAGCGTTCGGGGAAAAAGGGGTGGGTCGGAGCCTAGTAAGTTGCCATCTAATTTTTTGGTCACCGAAAAAGGGCACAATAAATTTTGATTACCGTTTGAAGACTTCTCATTATAATTATAAACTCACGTGACCAGAGACAACTTTTCCGTCTATAATATAGAAAATCGACCTTTTTCTTTAAGAAAATTGGATCTCATTTCATTATTTGCCATAAAGTCACTTTGCATTTGCTGACGATGACAAGAAAAGCAGGAACTTTTTCAAACCATTTCGTTAGCTGCGAAGGAGTAAACTTTAAGATATTAGCGGAAAGAGCGAGGGTCAAGGAAGGGACATATAGGATATTCTCAATATGACTTTCTAGGACCAATGGGTCAATAAGATCATCCCTGGGAAGAAAAAAAAACAAATAAACAAATACACACGCATTCATGATCTTCCTTCTACCAAAAATACAAATTCCACATTTTGCAGACAGAAGCTTGAAACCGCAACAATAGGGTTCTCTGATACGGTGAATCTGATGATGGGATTTTCCTTAAGATCTTCTGACTATTAGGGGGTGTTTTTCCCTTTTTTCGAAAATAAAACAATTTCTATAGAAAATTTTCGTAACCATTGTTGGGTATGACTATATTTAATAAATATTATGTATTTGAAATACATTAAATCCGATTCTTTTGATGTGTCATTGGTACCAAAATCACATTTTTTTAGAGTCTCTTTTACTATTGAGCTAGGTTGCTCCTTACTAACAGTTCTTAACCACAAACTGCTTGGTAATAAAACTTACCAAACTATTTTCAAGTGAAAACAAAAAATTTTCATGAAAGGCTAGAAAATGGTTTGGCAAACACCTGCACAGAATCTTAAGATTAAGTCCCTTTGTCCTATTTTTGTCCTATAAAATAATACCCAATACATTTCAATTAACAAAAAAAACAATGTTTGAGATGTACCTTCATTGTAAACACATATTGATTTCTGAGTATTGTCCTCAAATTTAAATGGTCCTGAAAGGCTTGTTAAATTAACTAAGAAACCATCTTTACGTTTTGGAGAAAAGATATTTCTAGGATAATGAAAGGAATTCTTGCTGTCACCTTATAAAGCATTTCCAAATCCTACAACAAAATTTTAATTAAAAAGACATACAAACATTTTGCAGTAAGACTTAATAAACAAATGTGACAGTTTTTTCATTTTAGTTAAGTGTAAAAATGTAAACATACAGACATTATATGTATACATAAAATCAGATATATATGCAGATTTTTCTCAAAATTTTTTTTTAAAAATCTAATTTTCATAAAGAAGCAAAACCAGAAACATTCAAAGCAAATTCACAAACACAGAACAAATTAAAACTTGAAATCCATAACATAGAAAGAGTTGTTGGATTAAATTGGGGCAATGGATTTAAGTTATGACCCTGGGTTATACAAGGTTTTATAGAAGGGATGGTAGCATAAACTTTAGAAAGGGCTCATTCGATTGTAAATAAGAATATCTAGTTCTATTTTTGAAAGTCAAAAGTAAAATGATAGCAACTAGCCCCCTCCCCAGCCAATCTTTTTTTCCCCAAACCAGTTTGATCAATTTTTTAGATTGTCATTTTATACAAAATAAATCAAAGATCATATAGTAACATCTCTGGGGTTTATACAGCCACCCAGAACCCGGGGGCATCTGAGGTTTTTATGGAAGGAATGATGGTATAACTTCATCGGGGGCTCATTCTATTGGGGATTGAATGTTTTTTTTCCCTTTTTAAGAATCAAAAGGGACCGGAGGGCAACCAGCCCTCTTGCCTTCTAACTTCAAATCCGTCCGATCAAATTTTCGAGATAGCCATTTTGTTAAAATAATGGGGACCTAAGCCCCTAAGACCACACAAACCTATTACGGGCTTAGGGTCTTAGAAAGGTTCATACTACCAAATGAATTAAGTGGTAATTACACATGTTTCATTAATAATTCTTTGTAGCTCTTTACAAAATATGGCATATCAAACATCCAGCCAGAATTTTCGAAAATATTGGATTCTAAATTGCGACCAGCAGTTATAACTTTCAGTCTTGGGAGTTCAAAGTTCTGCTGTGGTCTCTTCTTGAAGAGATGCACTGTACAAGTCGAATAAATGTTTTGGTAGTTGGGGTCTTCCAAGCTTTTAGTACTTTTGCTTCAGTTTTCCCTGTGCTTGTGCACAGTAAACAAGCCGATGTTTCACTGATGAAACGATGAAACGGTGAAGATTAAACGCTGACCGTAAATCACCTTGAGACCGGCATTTATGCCCGGTTCGGTCAATAAGATCCAACCGGTCTTATTGAAACTAAATATGCTACATTTCTTATTGAACTAAATATGCTACATTTCTTATTGAAACTAAATATGCTACAAATTGAAACTAAATATGCTACATTTCAGGATATTCTAAGATAAAACTGATGATAAAAACTTTTAGTAGAAACAAATAAACTGATGAAAACTTCTTTTTTGAATTAATTAGGAAAAAACATGGAATTCAAGTTGTTCCTTTCAAAATCCTCTACAAGTCTATGTTAAAATTATTTAACTTGTGTGTATTGTTTTCTTACACAAGTTGAAATATAATTTGCAAGAAAAAGCCAAATTTAGTCAGGCCAGTAAAAAAATAGCAAATTCAGGTTATGTTGGATCAGGGAAACAGATAGAAACCAAAATCGATGCCTTTATGCGTCTGTTATCGCCAGACAAGCTAAAGATATATAACATGTAAGAGATAGCCGGGAAGTTTTCTATACCGTTCCCCCTAAATAAATAGTGAAAAACAATGACAATAAAACTTTGGACATTTCGGTTGTAAATTTAGGGACACCGTCATCAGGAAATATCCGGTATTTTTTTTCATTGAAGATTAAACGCTGACCGTAAATCACCTTGAGACCGGCATTTATGCCCGGTTCGGTCAATAATACCCGGTTCCGTCTAAAAATCCTTCTTATTGTTCCAATTAGAAAATCGTGTCCCATAAATCCTTCTTAAAGAATTGGAACAAAGTTAACACTTTAGCGTAAAGAGCGAGGTGTTGAGGAGGAGGCAACCCCTTTCATATTAGTAATCTCTGTTCGTTTTAAGTTTTAATGTTGCTCCTTACTTCCCGTTGAAATGAACTTGTTTTTTTAATGTTTAATTTCTGATCGTTTTTTAAATAGCCCCAGGAAATTTGGCCTCACCTCCACGGAGAAGTACCCTCCCCACGAATATATCCTCTAGACAATTCAATCCCGGTGAAAATTTACCCAAACAATTACCCTTAACAATTCCACACGTAAAATTGAGACGGAAAAGAGAAAGGAAGAAAAAAATGTGAAAGAATTCTGGCAAATTCCCCCAGTTTAAAAATTTTCCATGGAAAATTCTCCCCCAATAACATTCCCTCCCCGTTGATAGTTTCCCCAGGAAAAAAAAAAAAAAACAGAAGAAAATTTAACCCCTAAAGTGCATACAGGCTTCCAACCGAAAAAAACTCTGTGTAAAAAATGGGCAAATTTTATAACTTAAAGACCTTTCCCCAGGGGATGTGGGGGAGGGGGGTCATGGGACATAAAAAGGTATAGTTATTGGGACTTTCAACTATGATAAATAAAAAAGCTATCTAAAGAAAATTCGGACGGTTTTTGGGGGAAAAGAGTAGGGAGGAGGCCTAGCTGCCCTCCAATCTTTTCCGTCACTTAAAAAGGACACTAGAACTTCAATTTAAATGAGCCTTTTCATTATATTATAGGATCACTGGGCCGATACGATTACCCCTGGGAGAAAAACTACAACTAAGAAAAAAAGAACAAATAAACACGCATCGATGATCTTTCTTTTGGCAAAAATTTAAAATTCCACATTTTTCCAGATAGACACTTGAAACCTCAACAATAGGGTTCTCAGATACACTGAATCTGATTGTCTAATTTTCATTACTATAACTTTCAAGGGATGTTTCATCCTTTTTTCGAAAATAAGGAAAATTTTCTCAAAAACCACTTTCAAGTCAAAATTTTTAGATTTTCATGAAAGACTAGAAAAACGGTTTAGCAAATACCGGCAAATTGGAATAAAACAAACTTCCATCTTAAGATTAAGCCCTTTTGTCCTATTTTTGTTCAATAGAAAATTATCCAATACATTTCAGTCAACAAAAATACAATGTTTCAGATGTACCTTCATTGTTATAAAATTTGGATTCCTGAGTGTGGCAATCAAATTTAAATGGCCTTGAAATGCTAGGTAAATTAAAAAAAGGAACATCTTCACGTTTTGGTAACAAAAGATGGTTTGGAAAATAAAAGGACTTCTCGCTGTCACATGATAAAGCATCTTCAACTTCTAAAACAAATTTAAATTAAACAGACATAGAATTATTTAACAGTAAAGTTCACCAAGCATATCTGACAGTCTTTTCTTTTTAGTTACGTGCAAAAATGTAAATATACAAACATTATATGTACACATATAATGATATGTATGTGCATGTTTGTTCACAAATCGTTTTTAAAATCCAATTTTTACAAAGCAAAAGAAAACCAGAGAGAGAGAGAATGAGAGAGAGAGAGAAAGAGAGAGATAGAGAGAGAGAGAGAAATAAAGAGAGTGAGAGAGAGAGAGAGAGAGAGAGAGAGAGAGAGAGAGAGAGAGAGAGAGAGAGAGAGAGAGAGAGAGAGAGAGAGAGAGAGAGAGAGAGAGAGAGACAGACAGAGAGATAGAGATAGAGAGTAGAAAAAGATAGAAATATTTTATGAACTAAAAATTACGCTTACATGATACTTCAACAATCATTGGGGAAACACATTGGGTTGTATATGATGGTTATTTCCATCCTTATATAATAATAATATATATTCACATTTCACTTATGAATTCAATCGCAAAAAAAAAAAATTAACAACTTCCCAGAAGGTAGCGGTTTGAACCCACTCTAAAACTGAATAAAATTACCTGCCCCCTTTATACACTCCGGGAGAGAATTCCACAGCTGTGTTCCTACAAAAAGCAGAAATAAAGATCCTCGTTGAGTTAGACTTAAAAATTTCCCAAAAGCACTCCGGCGAATAACGATTCAAACATTGATAAACAAAAACAGTTACTTGATAATCTCTTAACTTAAAAACGTTTAGAATTTTCATTTTAGCGAAGCAACTCAAAGTGCTATTTTTAAATCTCACATATCCCTCTAAGACACGAACAAATTTATTTTGTAAAATTTGGACTCTTTTAAAACTTGACACAAAGAACTAGTCCACAGTAAACAACCATAAGAAAGATACGAATTGATAAGAGAATGATAGAGGATCATTAGAGCTCTTGGTGGAAGCTCATTCCTTAGCCTTCTTATAAGATCCAATCCTCTTGCCACCTTTGCTGCTATTGCATCATAGTGTTGTTTCCAACTCAAATTGTAATCAAGATAAATTCTAAGCGTTTAACACCATAAGCTTTAATTAAGAATTCGCCATTCAGATAAATTTTATCATTTAAAATAAAGGGAACACCAATTCTAATTGAAATCTGCTTTGATAGAAATATTTCGTTCATCATACCAGCACAGAGAAGATAGACAGAAAAATTCTCAACCATATTACTTGAAAGCTTTATTCATGGTTTTGATGCTTTATATTAAACACTACGAAGTATAGGCGTATTATAGACATCTCATTATGTTTTTCCAAGAGGGTATATCTAGCTGTTCTTACTTTTAGGACTTAAAGAATGTGAAAATAAATCTAAAATTAGATAAAAAAAATATATTATGCAATAGCATTTTATTTATCAATTAAAAATTAATCAAAATTAAGTAATTACCTACTAAAGCAATTCAATTTCCAAATCTGAAGTGAAACTCAAGCAATTTACGAAATGTTTCTAGAAAAAAAGTCTTTTAATATAGGCTATACTAAAATGCAACATTTGCCTAAAACATTACTGAGAAACGAATCGATTGTTCAATCAAGAATGACAATCTTCCTGGGAGCCACTTATGCCAAGGTCTAAGTTTGTCTTAGATTATTTTTTTACCCAAATATTGTTTCATCATCTTACCAATATTATCATGAAATCAATTTCACCCTTCCACTAAAACTCTTTAAGTACATTTGAAGGTGATATTTTGATGTAAAACAAAACAAAAATATTCCTATTCAATAAGTTTTCTATATATCATGGTTACAGTGACAGCTGTAACCTAAGAATGAGCAAATCACGAACCTTTCCCATGTAAAAGTATAAAAATACATTTTTTTTAGTTTAGTCCAAAAGCCAAATTGTTTTATTCAAATAGTTATTCAGAGGGTCAAAGACCTTCTCGCATTTATCCTACTCGCCATATTGTGAGTGATTAGAAAAGTTATTGACATTCTGAGCTTTATTCAAAAAGATGGGGGAATGTTAAAATGCTTCAATTTGCATTCTTTTAGTTTTCGGTTTAGTTTCGGTTTTGGGTATATTTGTGAGCCACACGTATCCCAAGTACACAATAATTTATTTCAGAACAAGCTGATATAAACTTTTTGCGGGTAAGGGGTTTGTAAAAATTTTGAAAATGGCAACTGAATGTTGTACACAAACACCAGAGGTTATTTATGCTCGTTTCTAGCTTTAGTGCCACTTGTTGGTACCTCTATATTCGTGTTTCACATTTAAAGTATAATTTAACAGGGGTTTCTAGGGAGTTTTTTTTGCAACTATAGATGCATAATAGAACCATTGAAAAGAGAAGCTCTGAACTTCTAAATACCGAAAGGAGCAAAAATAAAAATCCGTATTATCCTCTGTTTGCACCTGCTGTAATCTATGGAAAAATTTTGTATTCTTAAAAATCAATCCGTTTTCCACAAAACACAATATGTCGTAACTGTGGGTTATACCAAGAGCTGTCATTTACATCATCCTCCACTTCTCACATCTTCATGTGACCTTTGGGGTAGTTGTTTGTGCCTCGCAATATACCTTCCAAATTCATGTTTCTGTTCGAAAATTGTGGAGATTTCAATGCAATTTGACCAACAGCAACCTCCAAAAAATCACCTTTGCAAGCTACTCTTTCCTCAAGAAAATGGAGGACCCCATAACGAATACATAAAGTCCTCAATGGCCCCAATGACTTTTATTAAAACTTGGGTCATTTACTACATCTTTATATTTTTGTACTGGGTTCTACAGCAGAGTTTGCTAGTGTCGAAGATTACGATGATGTTGTTCTTCTAACGTATTATTCCTTACTACGTATTTTTCATTTTTGATTCGTTCCAATTCTTGCAGTCACTTGTCAACTAATAGCATACTTCTTTGTTCTTCACTTTCATATTTGATGCTTTCTGATATTCGCTTTTGTGTGTCTGCTGATCGCTCATTTTTTTTCTTCATTTTGTTTTTGACAAGTTGTGATTCTCGCTGTTGCTTATAATTCTCACTGCCAATTATCTTCTAATGGCATATTCCCTTGTCTTCCCTGTCATGTATCTTAAAAACAGGTCTACATAGGTGACGAAAGATATGGAAAAAGTTCGAAAAGCACCAGTAGTAAAACTAGACAAAATTTAAAGACTATTGCAGGACAACTTTTGTTTTGACGGCTTTACTTTAAGAAAAAGTATTTTTACATGTAAAAATTAGCAAAACAGTAACAAACGTAGCTAAGCATAACTTGCTGTAGGAAGTATCAATTGTTTTTGAGGTAACATTAAGACTGTAAAAGAAAGGATATCTAATTCCTTAGCCTTCTTGTAAGATTCAATCCTTTTGCCAATTTTGCTGCTATTGCATCAGAGTGTTGTTTCCAACTCAAATTACAGTCAAGATAAATCCTAAACTTTGAACACTATAAGCTTGATTAAAGAATACCCCATACGGACAAATTTTATTATTTAAAATAATGAGAGTACCAATTCTAATAGAAATCTTCTCTGATTGGAATATTTCGTTTATCTTACCAGCACAGAGAAGATTGACCAAATATTTATCAACGTGATTATTTAATTGTCTCACCAAACCTAAAAATTAAAGCTAAAAAATTAAATTTTAATGTGTTTTCCATCACAAAGAAGTCACTTTATCACCCTCAGCTCTTAATCGTTAGTTTAAAGTGCATATAAAGTTACATTTTTTTCTTAAGCCCACTTAATGAGAAAGAAGAAAAAAAAGGAATAATTATTTTCTAGAACAAAGTAGCTTTTTTTTTATTCTGACAAACAAAAATAGCTGTAAAACTTACCGTTTTTAATGAAACAATCCTCAGAAAGTGTGATGGAATCGGCAATTTTCAGA
Source organism: Artemia sp. Qi Xiang Cuo (assembly GCF_049724085.1). Classification (NCBI taxonomy): domain Eukaryota; kingdom Metazoa; phylum Arthropoda; class Branchiopoda; order Anostraca; family Artemiidae; genus Artemia; species Artemia sp. Qi Xiang Cuo. Next base: position 68,192,882 of record NC_142803.1, on the reverse strand, counting down.
ATGTGGGACAAGTTCATGAAAGATTTTGGAATGGAGCTAATGCAAACTATGAGAATTAAACTACTTCATCAAAACCTGAATACAACACAGATTTCAGTCTGGAGGGTCCTAAAATTCAAAATATATTAGGATACTGACTATTAACTCCAGCAGAGCAAATTTAATCTTGTTACAGTTGAAAGAAAATGATAAACTCCTTCAACAGTTAAAATCATTACCAATCTGATTATTATTTTTTTAGAGGGTGCAAACATTCAAAAACTGTCTTTTTGATGGAACTATTTTTAAAGAGCAGTTGTTGATTTTAATTTATAATAAACTTTCACAGTAAAAAAGTAAAATATAGCTGTCAGCTTATTCTGTTAGTAGGCTAAATTTTCCAATCCAAAAAACTTAGAAAAATTGGTTTAATTCCAGAAATGAAAGCTAAATTCGTGGTTTTAATGCTTTATATTAAACACTACAAAGTGTAGGCCTATTATGTACAGCCATTATGTTTTTCCAAGAGGGTATATCTAGCTGTTCTTACTTTTAGGACTTAAAGAATGTGAAAATAGCCCTAAAATTAGTAAAAAAAAATATATTTTGCAATAGCATTTTATTTTACAATTAAAAAGTTAATCAAAAATTAAGTAATTACCTACTAAAGCATTTTAACTTCCAAATCTGAAGTGAAGCTCAAGCAATTTACGAAATATTTCTAGAAAAATAAGTCCTTTAATATAGGCTATACTAAAATGCAACATTTGCCTACGATAAATTTATTTAAAATTAGTCAAAAAATAAGTGAGAAACAAATCGATTGTTTAACTAAGGATGACAATCTTCCTGGGAGCCACTTATGCCAAGGTCTAAATTTGTCTTAAATTATTTTTTTTTACCCAAATGTTGTTTCATTATCTTAACAATATTATGCGGAAATCAATTTCACCCATCCAAAAAACCTCTTTAAGTACATTTGAAGGTGATATTTTCATGTAAAACAAAACAAAAATATCCCTATTGAATATGATTTCTATATATCATGGTAACAGTGATAGCTTTGACCTAATAAGGAGCAAACTCAACCAAAAGTAAAAAAATACATCCTTTTTAGTTTAGTCCAAAAGTCAATTTTGTTTTATTCAAATAGTTACTCACAGGGTCAGAGACCTTCCGTCATTTATCCTATCCGCCTTATTGTGAGTGATTTGAAAATTTATTTATATTCTGAGCTTGGGAATGCTAAAATTCTTCATTTTGCATTCTTTAATTTTCGGTTTAGTTTCGGTTTTGGGTTTATCAGACAGCTCTGCAAGAAAGTATAATGGCAAAGAAAAATTAAAATGCTTTCTAGTCATAGCTCTCCTCAGACTATGAAAATACATCAGAGAGAAATGCCCTGTAAATAACATAGGATCCTTAGATAACTCATATTAAAAAAAAAGAAAGAAGAAAGGTAGTTAGTTCCTTTGCATAAGAAGAAAGGACCTACAAAACAAAACTAAATTGAGATAACTCCACAAAAAATCACTTAAATGGCAAGAAAAAATTAAAATGCTTACTACTCAAAGCTGACCTCAGATTAAGAAGAGGCAGCAGAAATGACCTGTAAACAATATAGGATCCTCAGATAGCTTACAATGATACTTTCCTCCCTTCGTCCAGGAAACAAAATCAGACAACATGTCTGAGACACAAATAAACCGATTTTGAACTTAGGACGGACATATGATCGGTTCAGACCCCTCGCTAAATGATATGTGAATAATCACAAGTTAAAAATATGCAATGTGCCTAAATGTTTGAAGCTTGGAAGTGAGAGGGGATGGGCTTAGGCACAAGTGCCCTTTAGATACATACAACAAATTCTGTGTAATCTCCTGATATCAATAATGTGTAAAAATGCAAAAGTTGGAGCTCTTGTCCAGGCTATTGCATTTAGGTATGTAGTTAAAAGTGTGTAGCCTCTGAAAGTATCTTATTTAGCCTCTGATTTATAATTAGGAGGTTCAGAAAACCTTGCATTTCAACCATTGTGCATGTACATTATGTTTTGTTTTAGATCCAGTAACATTGCAAACTTAAATATTTTTACAGGCAATGCTTTAGTAAGCAGTCATTTGTCTATGATGCATTATTCTTTAAATATTCCTATCTGCCTCTACCCCTTCGAATTAAGGGATGTTCTTACAGGCTTTGGAGATGGTGTCTTCTATTCAAATGACATATAATAAAATGAGGAGTTAGTCTAAGATGGTGATTTTTTGTTTGTTTAACCATAAATAAATATTTCGGCTCTATATTCATAGGTTGTCCTCAGCAAAGCACATAAATGAGAAGCAAGTAAGTAAAGATGTAAGGAACGACAAAGCAAAGAAGTAAGGAGCAACTAAGCAAAGAAGTAAGGAGAAACTAAGCAAAGAAGGAGCAACTAAGCCAAGAAGTAAGGAGCAACTAAGCAAAGAAGGAGAAACTAAGCAAAGAAGTAAGGAACAACTAAGCAAAGAAGGAGCAGCTAAGCCAAGAAGTAAGGAGCAACTAAGCAAAGAAGGAGCAGCTAAGCCAAGAAGGATCAACTAAGCAAAGAAGTAAGGAGCAAATAAGTAAAAAGTAAGAAGTAACTAAGCAAATAAATAAGGAGCAACTTGGCCAAATATCAACCGAAACTCTAAAAGGTGGAATTGATAATAATCATTACATAAAAAGTATTGGCATTTTATGCTGAGTTCAAAGATACAAAATTCATTAAGTCAAATGTCACTCATCAAAAGCTACAAGTATGCAGACTCATCGAGTATGGGGGGAGGGTCTCCTCTCTAATGTTGTTGGCCACTCAGTAAATACAAAATGAGTTGGTTAAACTAAGATTTTTCTGATTCTGCCAAGATTTTTTGTTTGGTTAAATAAAAACAACAAAAATACTGACAGGTCATCTACAGAAATCTTGAGCATGGTTGGTGAACACAGCAGTTTTGCTGACTCCTGTCATTATTCTATAGATAGCATCAAAGTTTTCCATTTGGTTAAATAAAAAATATAAAAATACTGAAATGAAATATAATGAATTCTCAATCTGGGTAGGTAAATGCAGGTTTTTTTGTGACTTCATGGATAGTGCCAAAATTTTTCATTTGGTTAAATAAAGAACATGAAAATAATGACATTACGTGTAATGTAATCTTGATCTTGGTTGGTAAACATAGCAGTTCTACCAACATTTTACAGTGATTTTACAGACAGCACCACAACTTTTCATTTGGTTAAATAAAGAACACAATACTGACAAGACATCTTCACCTATTCTCTTGAACCAGAAAACCTCATTTGGTAGAAAATAGTGCCAATTACTTGCAACGCGTTAAGGTCACAGTCACGCTTTCTGACAGGCTATGTGTTTACTAGGTTAAGAACTGTGGGTGGTAAAGAAAGCAATGCCTATCCAAGGCAACGGCATTACAGTTTAAAACTCCCAAATTACATGTGTCTGATGATTGATGAAATGCAAATGGTCAGATTAATGAAAGAGAAAACCAAGTAAAATGAAGTGTTGGGCTGCATGAATATGTTTAACAAAGATTATTGTAAATGAATCAATGCTGTTTTCCCAAAAACAACAGGCCTAAATGGATTTTAGCTGCTGAGCAGGCTGTTGGCAATCCATTTGCCAAATAAACAACCAAAAGAATCAAATTGGCTGCACATTACTTCTGAAAAAAATCGGGAGGTCTTAGAAAAGGAAGGCACAAGCAGAGGTGCTTATGTTTCAATGCTATGAAATACAAGCAACATGGCTGTTTTTTGACAAGGTGTCAATGAACACATTACAAACAACAAAAGTACGAAGAACAACAGGGAAATCTTTTTGTAAGACAGTGGAGCTAATTTGAATGAATATTTCGGCCCTATGTCCAAGGGCCGTCCTCATCAAGACAAAAATATATATAAGAAAAAATATTCAAAACAACATGGTATCAATAAAAACCAAAAAACCAAAAAAGTGGAAATTTTTTTTTTTCAAAACAGTCCAAGAATTAATAATTCAGCTAAGTTCAACAATGACTTATAAAAATTAAGGTAAAATAAGACTATTAACTGAAATAAATGAAAACTAAATGAAAAACACGTTATTATTGCTAATCCAGCTTTTTTGGCAGCTAAACTCACAGGTCTGTTTGTCACCGGGTCTGTGTTATTGTCTCTCGGTTTTTTTAAATATTTTGTAAGATCATTTTTAATTAAATTTGTGTAAAGAGCATTTAGTGTATATTCCCCCAAGTCCCTATTTAAGGAAATATTATTATTAATCTTAAGTCTGATTTCAATTGATTCTCGGACTACCTGCTTTATGCCCAGGTCACTGCTAATAAGGGCAGATTCATCAAAAAGTATATTGTGGGTAGGATTTTCAAAAATATGGCTGCCTAATGCAGAATCAGAAGAAACAGTGGAAATATTAGAATTTAAGGCTTTGACAATATCATTTTTATGTTGTTGTATGCGCTTTTCTAAATTCTGGTGTGTTCTACCTATATAATATTTGCCACAATCGCATGGTATTTGATAGACCCCTCTTTGGCGAGTAACTGGGGTTTTATCTTTACCAGAATTTAGAAAATTTATGATTCTAAAATTATTTGTGAATACTACATGCAGATTATTTTTTGTGCAAACTTTTTTAAGATTTGTAGAATCATAAATTTTCTAAATTCTGGTAAAGATAAAACCCCAGTTACTCGCCAAAGAGGGGTCTATCAAATACCATGCGATTGTGGCAAATATTATATAGGTAGAACACACCAGAATTTAGAAAAGCGCATACAACAACATAAAAATGATATTGTCAAAGCCTTAAATTCTAATATTTCCACTGTTTCATCTGATTCTGCATTAGGCAGCCATATTTTTGAAAATCCTACCCACAATATACTTTTTGATGAATCTGCCCTTATTATCAATGACCTGGGTATAAAGCAGCTAGTCCGAGACTCAATCGACATTATACTTAAGATTAATAATAATATTTCCTTAAATAGGGACCGGTGGGAATATACACTAAATGCTCTATACACAAATTTAATTAAAAATGATATTACAAAATATTTAAAAAACCGATAGACAATAACACAGAACCGGTCACAAAAAGACCTTTGAGGTTAGCTGCCAAAAAAGCTGGATTAGCAATAAGAACGTGTTTTTAATTTATTTTTCTTTCACTTCATTGAATCGTCTTATTTTACCTTACTTTTTATCAGTCCTGGTTGAACTTCGCTGAAGTAATGATGCTTGGACTGTTTTGAAAAAAGAAAAAGAAAAAAGAAAAAAAAAAAAAAAAATTTCCACTTTTTTGGTTTTTTGGTTTTTATTGATCCCATGTTGTTGTGTGTCTTTTTTGTTATATATATTTTTGTGTTTATGAGGACGGCCCTTGGACATAGGGCCGAAATATTCATTCAAATTATCTCCACTGTCTTACAAAAAGATTTCCCTGTTGTTCTTCGTACTTTTGTTGTTTGTTATGGAAAGGCAGTGTGGTCTTCGTCTCTATTTTCGTCTTGCTTATGGGGAGCAATTGACCAATGATATCTGTTACTTTATTAATTTAGGCAAAAAACATGCTATTATCATTAACCAGCAGAAATTCTTGGAATCTTGCAAAATTGAAAATCTTATTCCCAAGTCTTTAAGATTCAGATTACACTTAAATACCCGGAAAGAAGAGCAATTTGCTCACACACTACAATTTAAAACATTAGCACACATCATTATAGACAAAAAACAAAAAAGATATATTATTTCCTCTGAAAGGAAATCCTTAAAAAAAAATTTATTTGAAAATTTGTCCTCTGTTGATTTTAGCCATGTTGCTAGGTTGGAAAGAAATTTGTTTAGCCATGATTTCCGCTTATCAAATGAACGACTTATTAAGAAATTGGAAAACCTCAGATATGAATTTTCGAGAAATAACCCTACTTACACTCCAAGATTCACTCCTGGACCGGCTGTTGTTAATCTATCCTCTAGAACGCTTGAACCAAAGGAAATTCAAATTCTCGAAAAAGGTCCAAAATTCTCTTTTCTTCCCAGACATGTCCCTGCGGCAGATTTAATTTCCTCTCTAGAATTCTCTGTGCACAAATTTTATGCATCTATACCCAACCCAGATGAAGTTAGGGCTAGTCTTATAGATACCCTTTACAACAATCAAAAAAAGATTAATTTTCCCGCCAATAAAAAACCAGATAATTTGTATGACCTAAAAATACTATCTAATCTCCGTAAAGATTCATCCATTATTATATGTAAAGCAGATAAAAGCAATTCTCTGGTTGTCATGGATACGACAGATTACGATACAAAAATTTATTCTCATTTGAATTACGAGACAACATATAGAACTACAACCCACGATCATACTGATCAATTTGCAAACAAAATTATAAATGAATTAAAAAGTTTAAAACAAAATGGTAAAATTACTCCGCAGCTATACAATAAATTCTTCCCTCGTGGTAGCTTTTGCCCAAAGTTTTATGGCCTACCAAAATTACATAAGCAAGGCATTCCTTTAAGGCCCATAGTAGCTTGTACGAAAGCCCCCACATCCAATATTGGGAAATGGTTATGTACAGCCTTTAAACCTTTGCTTTACTCTCAAAAATCATATATATGTAATTCGGTAGATTTAGTTGAAAAACTAAAAAACGTAAATATCTCAGAAAATACAATTATAAGTAGCTTTGACATTGTTTCAATGTATACAAATATTGATGTCACAGCATCTGAACAGTTATTAGAAAAAAAATAAAAGAAAATTATCACTGAATATAAGCTTCGACAGCATGAATAGATTGTGATGTTTTAATGACCTTTGTTAAAATTTGTAACAAATACTCAATGTATTTCCAATTCAGTAATTCTTTTTACCAGCAAATTAATGGTTTAGCGATGGGTGCTCCCTCTCCGGGTTACTGGCGAATATTTATGTGGAACATATTGAAAATTGGGCTTTAGATTCGTATTTTTTTAAACATATTTTTTGGGGACGGTACATGGATGATGTAATTTCACTTTGGAACTATGGGGAAAATGAGCTTAAAGGTTTTTTAGATCACCTTAATACATATGATAGAAATTTACAGTTTACTTTAGAAATCGAAATCGCAAATAAAATCCCATTCATAGATGTGTTAGTTATTCGTATCTTTGATAAACTTAATTTTACTATTTATATAAAACCAACACAAAATAATAGATATTTGAATTTTACTTCAAACCACCCCCCCAAAGTGAAAAGAGCAGTCGTGATATCCCTCGGCGATCGCGCCCTAAATATTTGGTCTGTTTCCCACATCACAGCAGAATTAAACTTTATCAAGGACTTACTTTTTGGAAATGGATATCGTATGACATTTATTAATAGTGTAATTAATTGTAGACTGAAAAGACATGCCCGTAAAATTAATGGTAGTTTACCAAGTGAGATGTCTGACAAGCCCTTAAATATAATCTACCTCCCCTATATCCCAAAAATCACTACAAATCTTAAAAAAGTTTGCACAAAAAATAATCTGCATGTAGTATTCACAAATAATTTTAGAATCATAAATTTTCTAAATTCTGGTAAAGATAAAACCCCAGTTACTCGCCAAAGAGGGGTCTATCAAATACCATGCGATTGTGGCAAATATTATATAGGTAGAACACACCAGAATTTAGAAAAGCGCATACAACAACATAAAAATGATATTGTCAAAGCCTTAAATTCTAATATTTCCACTGTTTCTGCTGATTCTGCATTAGGCAGCCATATTTTTGAAAATCCTACCCACAATATACTTTTTGATGAATCTGCCCTTATTAGCAATGACCTGGGCATAAAGCAGGTAGTCCGAGAATCAATTGAAATTAGACTTAAGATTAATAATAATATTTCCTTAAATAGGGACCTGGGGGAATATACACTAAATGCTCTTTACACAAATTTAATTAAAAATGATCTTACAAAATATTAAAAAAAACCGATAGACAATAACACAGAACCGGTCACAAAAAGACCTTTGAGGTTAGCTGCCAAAAAAGCTGGATTAGCAATAAGAACGTGTTTTTAATTTATTTTTATTTCACTTCATTTAATCGTATTATTTTACCTTACTTTTTATCAGTCCTGGTTTAACTTCGCTTATGTAATGATGCTTGGACTGTTTTGAAAAAAAAAAAAAAAAATTTACACTTTTTTGGTTTTTTTGTTTTTATTTATACCATGTTGTTGTGTGTATTTTTTATTATATATATTTTTTTCTTGATGAGGACGGCCCTTGGACATAGGGCCGAAATATTCATTCAAATTAGCTCCACTGTCTTACAAAAAGATTTCCCTGTTGTTCTTCGTACTTTTGTTGTTTGTGATGGAAAGGCAGTGTGGTCTTCGTCGCTATTTTTAATGAACACATTGGAGATAAACTGGGAAGGCAAGCATGCTAAATTTGATTCAAAGCTTATAGAAAGAATCTCTTTTCACAGCACACCTGCAGCAAAACATCCATTGTCCAAAAAATATTTGAAATCATACAGGAACTGTACATTCATAGACAACGCAATCGCGCTACCTAAGTATAGAACGATGCTGGCACAATGTATTATTTATTATTTTTTTCCTTTGGAACAGGGCACTTTGTATCAAAGAATTTGTCGTAGAAAACTTTGAAAAGGATTCATTGAATTGGAAATTGGAGTGGTTTGTGCCCTTTTTAATAGTTGAAAGTAATTGGAAGGCAACTAACACCCCTTCCATGCCCACCTGTTCCCGAAATACATCCAATGAAAATTTTGAGATAACCATTTTGTTCAGCGTGGTTGATTTCCAGATGAAAATTATGTTTTTGAGGAGGACACTCCCCTGCAACCCTCAGGGCAAGGGTTGTAAGTTATGGCCTGGGGACATATGTGATTTTCATAGCAAGTGTTGTCGCAGAGACTTCAAAACAGGTTCATTCGATTATAAATTCAAAGGGCTAGTTCTCTTTTTATTAGTCGAATGTGATTGGAGGGCAACTAACCCCCCTTTCACGCCCACCTCTTCCCCAAACATAGTTGCAAGTTCTGGAAATTAGGTCTTTCAGGATGACAACCCCCCCCCCCACAGCCCTTACGGCAAGGGTTGTAAGTTACGCCCCAGGGCATATAAGGTTTTTGTAGAACGCGTTGTCATAGAAACTTAAAAAGGGCTCATTCGTTGGTAAATTTAAATGGCTAGTGCCCTTTTTAACAGTCAAAAGTGATTTGAAGGCAACTAACACCCCTTCCATGCAAACCATTTCCCCAAACACCTCTAATCAAAATTTTGAGATAGCCGTTTCGTTCCGCGCAGTTTAAACTTAAGGAGATTATACTTTTGAATAGGACACTCCTCTCACAGTCTTCAGGGCAAGGGTTATAAGCTATGGCCTGGGGGCATATAAGGTTTTTATTGAAATCTTTGTGGTAGAAACTTGAAAAGGGCTAATTCGATTGGAAATTCAAAGGGCTGGTGCTCTTTTTAATATTCAAAAGTGATTTGAGGGCAACTAACCCCCCTCTCACGCCCATGTTTTCCCCAAACACATACAATCAAAATTTTTGGATAGCCATTTTATTAAACGTAGTTGAAAGTTTTGGAAATTAGGTCTTTAAGGATGACAACCCCACCCTCACAGCCCTCAGGGGGAGGGTTGTCACACCATTTCCCCAAACACATCCAATCAAAATTTTGAAATAGCCATTTCGTTCCGTGCAGTTTAAAGTTAAGGGGATTGTACCTTTGAGCAGGACACTCCCCCCACAGTCTTCAGGGCAAGGGTTATAAGCTATGGCCTGAGGGCATATAAGGTTTTTATTGAAATCTTTGTTGTAGAAACTTGAAAAGGGGCTAATTCGATTGGAAATTCAAAGGGCTAGTGCCCTTTTTAATAACCAAAAGTGATTTGAGGGCAACTGACCCCCCTCTCACGCCCATCTTTTCCTCAAACACATAAAATCAAAATTTTTCGATAGCCATTTTATTCAACGTAGTTAAAGGTTTTGGAAATTAGGTCTTTAAGGAGGATAACCCCACGCCAACAGCCCTCGGGGGGAGGATTGTAAGTTATACCCTGGGGGCATATAAGGTTTTTATAGAAAGCAATGTTGTAGAAACTTCAAAAAGAGCTCATTTGATTTGAAATTGAAAGGGCTAGTACCCTTTTTAATAGTTGAAAGTGATTGAAGGGAACTAACACCCTCTCATGCTCACCATTTTCCCAAACACATCCAATCAAAATTTTGAGATATTCATTTTGTTCAACATATTTGAAAGTTCTGGAAATTAGGTCTTTTATGATGATAACCCCCTCTGACCCCTCAGTGCAAGGTTTGTAAGTTATGCCCTGGGGGCATATAAGGTCTATATAGAAAGTTGTTGTAGAAATTTCAAAAAGGGCTCATTGGATTGGAAATTGCCCTTTTTTATAGTCAAAAGTGAATGGAGATTAATTAACCACCCTCTCACGCCCACCATTTCCCCAAAAACCTTTAATCAAAGTTTATAGATAGCCATGTTGTTCAACATAGTTGAAAGTTCTGAAAATTATGCATTTAACGATGATAAACCCCCAGAGCCCCCAGGGCAAAGGTTGTAAGTTATGCCCTGGGGGTATATAAGGTTTTTATAGATAGAGTTGTTTTAAAAACTTCAAAAGGGGCTCATTCAATTGGAAATTGAGAGGGCTAGTGCCCTTTTTAATTGTTAAAAGTGATTGGAGGGTAACTAACCCCTCTCTCACGCCCACCATTTTCCCAAAAACATCCATTCAAAATTTTCAGATAGCCATTTTGTTCAATGTAGTAGAAAGTTCTGGAAAATGGGTCTTTGAGGATGACAACCCCCCCAGCACTCAGGGTAAGGGTTGTAAGTTAAGCCCTGGGTAAGGTTTTTATTGAAAGCGTTGTTGTAGAAACTTTAAAAGTGCTCATTGGATTGGAATTGAAAGGGCTAGTGCCTTTTTTAATAGTTGTAAGTGATTGGAGAGTGACTAACGCCCCTCTCATGCCCAACATTTCCCCAAACACATCCAATCAAAATTTTGAGATAGCCATTTTGTTTAACGTAGTTGTAAGTTCAGGAAATTAGGTCTTAGAGGATGACAACCACCCTAACAGCCATTAGGGTAAAGTTTGTAATTTATGCCCTGGGGGCATATAAGGTGTTTATAGAAAGCGTTGTTGTAGAAACTCAGAAAAGGCTCATTCAATTGGAAATCAAAAGGCCCAGTGCCCTTTTTAATGGTCAAAAGCTTGACATTTTTACAGTAAAGATCAATGTGGCTATAATGTATTATTTTTTGTTGTTATTGTTTAGACCAGGGCACTTAGTATCAAAGGATTTGTTGTAGGAACTTCAAAAAGGGCTCATTCAATTGAAAATTAAAAGGGCTGATGCCCTTTTCAATAGTCAAAAGTGATTGAAAGGCAACTAATCCTCCTCCCACGCCCACCCTCCCATTTGCCCAATAGTTTTAAAAAAAAAATGTTGCCTTAAGATTAAATCAAAATCCACTATTTTAAGGCTAATTCCCAATAAGGCATCTCAGCAGTATCCCAAGAAGGACTGAGGGTATTATGTTCAAACTTTTGGGGCTACTTCTTCTCTTAAAATTTATTCCAAATTAAAATAGCGTAAGTGTATCCAAGCTATCAAAGGAAGTAAACAAATTTTTTTTGTGAATGGTATCAAGTTTTCCATTTCAGGTCAACTAGAGGAGGTATGAAACTAAATTAATCCCTACTACTTGTATCCAGATTTTTAAAAGGGTACATGTTGTTACAAATTGCTGAAAATTTTTCTCTAGCATATAAATAGCAGGCCAAACTATAAAGTCTTAAAAAAAAACAATTTTAACTATTATTTTCTTTTTCCCTGACAAGACTATGTCAATATATTATGAGAGGAGATTGAGTAGCCTGAGCTTACCATCTCTGCAATTAAGAAGGGACAGAATGGACCTTGTGAACACTTTCTGCATCATAAAGGGTATTAACCATGTGTCTTGGGAAGATTTCTTTGAGCTTGGTCATTATCAATCTATGCGGCAGAACTCTTTAAAATTGTACCAGCCAAGGGTATAAAGGAAAGTTGGATAGAGTTCCTTTGTAAATCGTTCAGTATAATCATGGAACACATTGCCCGACCGAGTAGTTCTGGTGAATGATGTTGCGGCTTTCAAAACAGCATTACTTGAGACCTCTTTTTATGAAAGGCAATACCTAGGACCATGAAGTGTATATATATATATATATATATTTATTTATGCCCGCTTACAATGGAGAAATGAAAAAAAAAAGAAAAAAAAAAAAGCGGAGTACAAAATGAAACAAAGAAAGAAGAAAAACATGTTCAACACTAAAAATTAAATATAGGTATTTCATTCACAGAATCAGTTGAGTCAGCGGTGAGTCGTAGAGTTTACTGAGGGATCGTCTTGAGGCTCTCCGTTCTAGATCAATCACCTTGGTTGATGGATCAAGGATTCCATATATGGATGAGATCTCCGTGTTAGAAAATCTTAGTGGAAGTCCCAGCACAAATTTTGCAAATCTGTAGTACGTGGTTCGTATTTTTCGACGCTCGGTGAGGGACAACATTTCCCACAAGGGTGATATTTACCAGATGGCAGGAGAGACGACGGCGTTGAATAGTTTTGACTTAATAAATCGATTAAATGACCACTTGCATTTGACAGCTATTCCATATGCTGAGCGGATAGATTTACAGACTGATTCAGCCAACAAGCCTCTAGTTGACCTAGGCGTATGACCATACGTAATACCAAGGTAATTTAGGGACTGGGACTGCTGGATTCTGATACTGTCAAGGACAAGATTGGAATTGGTCGAGTTGGTGCCGCTAAAAACGATAAATTCGGTTTTTTCTATGTTGACTCGTAGTCCTATTCTTCGGTATAGGGTCACTAAAAGACGAAGATTCTCTTGTAGACCCCTCAGCGTGCTGCTTAGGAGCAACAAGTCATTTGCATAAGAAATGAAACTTAGATCCAAGCCCTCCAAAAAGAAGGTCCCACGAACAAATCTAGTTACAGAGTAAATCGCAGAATTAAAGATGATAGGGCTTAGAGCAGATCCTTGCCGAACTCCTTTGAAGAGCCAAATGGGTTCAGAAAGCTTTTGCTTGCGGTGACCGGCGATTGTTTCCCATCCCAAAGCTAGACGAATATGCATGTGGGAGTACCAGTCATGGAGAACAAGGACAATGCAGGGGTCGACTCCTGAATCTAAGATGCACCACAGTGCCTGCGATTGGACGACAGAATCGAACGCAGCGGAAATGTCGACACTGCAGGCAAAGAGTGGCTCTTTAACTAAAGATGTAGACCTCATTATTCTTCTTAGTAGCCGATGGGCGTGTCCACAGCCCAATCCATTTCTGAATCCAAGTTGTTTGTCTCCCATTAGAGCGTGTGACGTAATGTGGGGCAACAGTACCTTCTCAAATACTTTGCTGATAACCGATGAAACTGTGATTGGTCTGTAGCTTTTACAAAGCAAGGAATCTCGATTCTTTTTCAGAATATTGGATGTGCGGCAACCATGAAAGTTGGCAGGTGTGAGTCCCTGCTCGATGCTCATTTGGAATAGTAAGGCTAAGTACTCATGTAGACGTTCTGTGCTGTGCTGTAAGTGCCTCGGAGTGATCCCATCGAGCCCTGGAGACTTGTTCTTTTTCAATTTTCTCACAATTATCTCAATATGCCATTTGGAAACAATGAAATCAGTGCGGCGGAGTTTTGCGCTGATTAATTGCCTATCTAACTCAGATTTATAAACGGAGTCCAGCTCGTTGGGGGGTGGCGCAAACACGTCCTTGTAATGGTTTACCCAACTTTCATCGGGAATGGGACTTTACACATCAGCGTCGGCCCTGTTAGATTGGAATCACTTCCATAAGATGTTTGGGTCACTCATGCAATCACAAGACAACTTCTCCACTTGCTGGACTTGCATGTTCTCGACAGTACGTTTGAATTCTTTTTTGGCATGTCGAAAGCACTGAAAAACTACTCCAGAGCGGGGTTTGTCGCAGTCCTTCCACAATTCGAACCAGAACTTGGATCTCTTCTTGGCAAACTTGACATTTGGGTTATCCCATCCCTTTTTACGAGTGTAAAAGTAGGTCACCTACTTGGTGACCTACTGCAGAATGTTGTTTTTACAATTCCCAGGGTCTGGAGCACTTAGGAAGCAACTGATTGAGCATGTTGATCAAACTTCAATTCATCATCTGCAGGTATACCCAGGTCTCTTTCAGCATGGGATGCAACAATCGCTTGCCCAATACCATCTATTCCATGCATGTGATACTGATCTCTCACATTTTTCTGCCAAAATGAACTGTCCTGCATTTCTTAATGTTGAATTCTAACCTCCAGAGTCTTGCCTAATCAGAGAGTTGGTCTAGGTCAGCTTGTAATAAGGATTGTACTTTGGTTCTTTTTGCAGGGCTGATGTTTTTTCTCCTGGCTTATCCCAATTGCAATTAATTCAGCCAGTAGTTGACGACAACATACGTTGTCAAATGCTTGGGCAAAATCTAAGAGATCAAGGTCTTCTGGAATTCCTCTATTTAGGAGCTCTCTGACAAAATTGTATGCATCTATCAGATTAGCATCAATGGATTCTTTTGATCTAAATCTGTACTGACTGAGCATAATAGGATTGTTGGAGGTGGGGTGTCTGACAATGGCAGTTTTTACTATTCCTACCAGAATTTTCCCAATAATGGTCGTACTGCTAATAGAGCAGTTGTTTGATGGGTCTAATTGGCTGCCACCATTATGGATACAGGCAGTATTAGCATTCTGCTGCTTCTCAGCACTGTCTTTGTATCCGGGGATTTTTTTTGAAAAGTGCTGCAAGAAACAAAGCCAATTCTACATGAGCTTCCTTTAATCTCCAAGGGTGTATTCTCTGAGGCCCTATAAATTTGTTCTAGTGCAGATTTTTCAGTCTAGCCGCAATGTTTCCTTTACTGACAGTAATTGGTGACATTGCTTTATCAACTGTATACTTAGGTTGGCTGAAAAGTGGATCTCTATCTGGGACAGTGAAGACTTTTAGTAACTGATTGTTCAGTGTCTCAGCTATTTCTTTAGGGCTGGTAATAGATGCTCCATCAACAGAAAGCTCAGCTACTGAGTGTCTTCTGGGTTTTGCAGGGATAAATACCTCCAAAATACATCCCAGATCCATGTGACCTAATTGTTGTATGTTTGTCACAAGATAATAGGGTAAAGCTAACAATGATTCAACAGTGCAATTTTGCAACCCCTGTTGAAATTTTCCTTCAAAATGGAATAACTCTGCTTAGCTGTGACTTGTAGCGCCATCTCGTGAAGTCGTTTTTGTATTTCAACGATAGGAAATGTTGACACAATATACAGTACACCCAGATAAGAAAAGAACATTTAATTCAGTCAATGTCCTGTTTTTGACAAGAAAGGAACTCCCAACAATTTTTCAGGTATGCAATGTTCTAAACCGCTGTTACTCGGTTATTTATTGCAAAAAAAAAGATGGGATCAGTAATAATGCATCTGATTTTATCTGAATTCTAGTCACATTAGCTTTTTCTTGATAAAATTAAAATGGCAACAAATATTACAGTGTCAAAGCTAGGTTCCAAGTGTTAAAAATTCTTGTTTAATGTAGTGGAATACCAGTTGCATTAAAAATATTCCTTCAGTCAAGTTCAAACGTAGATAACACCTTCTATAAACTGATTTATTTCTTTTGTGAAAATCTTGTAGTAACTTTGTCAAAATTTTTGACAGACAGCAACAGGCCCTGTCAAAATATAGGTGACTCTGTCAAAACTTCACTGAACATGTAAAACAAATGAGAAATAATTGGTGTTGAAATTTCAGGGTCCACTGACAAAAATATATTTACAATAGCCTACTGATGTAAATATAGCTGTCCAATTTATGGGTGCCTGCTACTGCCCAAAAATTGACTACTACCACTACCACATGGAAGTCATTTTTCCCTTTCCTTAGCACTTATCAATGAAACTAAAAAAAAAAATATTATCAAATTTGAAAAATCTCATTTTTTTGTGGGGGTGGGGGGAGGGGGGTAAATGCCTAGTACCAGGTGATAGAAATATCAAAAGTGACCCCCCCCCCAAAAAAAAAAATCCTAACCTATGTTTTGGATGAAGCTACGAATCTGCATATGAAAATAAAATCCACTAAATCAAATATAATGACAATAAACTTCTTAAATTTCTTGAAATCCACTCCCAAACAAACAATTTTGTTATACTAAATTTGTTATATTAAATACTATTGGTATTTAATACTATATATTAAAATTTGTTAAACCAATTTTGTTATACTCAATACTACATACTTGAAACAATTTTGTACTTTTATTACTTCTACTTTTTGAACAGTATTCTATGCTTTTATACATTAAATGAAGTTGAAGAAAAACAAAGAAACAAAAATATATGTGTTGAATATACCAGGTTCCACCCACAGGTATTCCCCAAGTATGACACATGTTGAATTGGGTTCTGTCTTGCACTGAAAACTGGTAAATTTTTTGTTATGTCGAATTTGTAGGTGAATATGCTCTAATTTCAGAAAATAAGAGTTTTGTACCTTTTTCAGATAAAACTTCAAACTTCTCAACAAACAATTAGATTCCTAGATGTTTTTCCTACATACTGAAACCTTTTTCAAACCAAAAGTCTTTAAATTAGGACTTCTAGAATAAAAAAACCGTTTTTTTTTACAAAAACCGTCAAATCATCAGTACCTTTACCCTACAAGGATCTCATTTTACTCCATGATTCAAGAGCATCTGCATTCTCAATGAATGACCAATCTTGTCTTGATAATTCTAGCCAAACTTGGTTGTAATTCATACAAACATGTCTTAGATATTGACTATGCAAAACATTGGCATATGTTCATATGCCAAGTCCTGTTTAACACAAAGATTTTTGCGGAAAAGCTGCAGATTCATCAACTTGAACTTGTGATTGCAAACACAAGATTCAGGGCAACACACAACATCTCACATGCTGTCATCTGGGACTGATAAGACAGAAAGAGAGATCAAGGTATCAAAAGCGAGCAGTGGAACAAATGGTTCATTAGCCAAAGACAAGTTCCGACTTAAACAGCATCCTAGGCATCCATCTTCTCATTATTCAGGGACAATTTCTAATCCTAGTCAACCTGCTGGATGACTGGAAGTTGTTCTATGCCAAGAAACTCTGCAGCATCCTCAGGGCCCAAATGAATTGCTTGGAGAATACAATCCATGATAACTCTTTTTTTCTGAAGCCAGTATACTGAAGTCTACTAGGCAAAATAGACAAGAGCAATGAAAGCCTTTGCAAAGCCACAAAGATGTTTCTGGGAAAATACTTAGATCTTGCAAAGCTTATGTTAAATCTATTGGCCAGGACTGAGATTAAAAGGCTATAAAATTGTTGAATGCACCATCTTTAAGACCCTATTCTCTGAAAATTATACATTTACATTGCTATTCAAACTATTTGGTCAGTTTACCAGTGGATTGTGACAGCATCATCAACTTTGGCAAAGGCAAAAAGAAGCTTCAGCAAACTGAAACCAGTCATGACATGTTTATAGTTTCAGCAAACTGAAACCAGTCATGACATGTTTCTGTACACCAATGGATGATGACTGTTTTGATCACCTTGTCATGATGTGTTTTAAGAGTGCTGAACCAATGCTTGACTTTTAAATTGAAGTTTTGTAGTTGCAATTTCTTATTTTACATTTGATCTGTATATTTCAATTAAAATTGTCAAGTTCTTACTCCTGAGTTCTGTTTGTACACAAGTCATATTATCACTTTATTCCTCTTATCTTATTCCTTCCTGCACTAGGTCAACAGCTAGTTGTACATTTGCTTCTTACAAGAAACTGAACTAACAGGCTAATCTTCTTCTGGCTATACAATTCTTTTGGCCAAACTATGCTCTCAAGCTTCATATTTGAAGTGGACATTATGAAAATTATAAAAAAAGTGGAAATTATAAAAAGTGCAAATTAAAAAAAAAAATAGTTGGTAAAAATGACCAGCCAGTCAGTAACTCTCCCCCACCCCCTCAATATTTTGGCTAGTATTACCCCTGCACGTGTGAGAATATTAGGTTGATTTTAAAAAAAGTGTGAAACACCCTTAAAAAGTCAACAAATCTTGATGAAGATTGCGTAACCAGATTCAGTATATCAGAGAATATCTACTGTAGACACTTCAAGCTTTTATTTACAAAATGCAGAATTTTGTGCTTTTTTCCAGAAAAAAGACCACAGATGTATGTTTATTTATTTTTTCCCCTAGAGATCATTATAGGACATCAATAGTTCTAGAAGATTAGGAGACTTCTCATTTGAATGAAAATTAAAGGTTCTAGTGCCATTTTTAAGTGATCAGAAACATTGGAGGGATTTTAGTCCCTGCTTTTCCTCCAATGATATCTACTGAAAATTTGAGAGCTATTTGGTTTGCCATAGTCAAAAGCTTCAATGACTATGACTCTGACCTCTGTGGATCCCTGTGATCATCCATGGTCCCTGTGGTAAGATCCAAAAGAGTTCATGGGAAAATGGCTGTAAGTTGTGCAATTTGCCCATTATTTACATGTACTTTTTGTTATTTGGAAATAAAAGAATTTTCAGGGGGAATTTCTCATGAAGATAAAAGTTTTCAAGGGGAACTGTCCAGGATAAATTTTATAAATAAAAGAGATAAGGGGAAAGGGACAATCCTGTCCTGATTTGAAAAATGATCAGAAATTAAATTGAAAAAAACAAGTTTTTCAACTGAAAGCACACAGCATTATAACTTTAACCTGACAAAAATTATTCCATGTATGAGGGGGGCTACCTTTTCCTCATCCCTTGCATTTTATGACTATTTCTTGCCATTCTTTAAGAACATGTCCTGAAATACAAGGGAATAAAAAGCACTTTGAGAGATCTTAAGAATTAACAAAAATTAGCAAGGGTGGAGGAGGGGCAGTCCAATTCATGTACAGAATCAATTTGGTACAGTTGCACTTAATGGTACACAGCAGCTATAGACTGTTGAAGGAATGTAGTGATGGAGACCCATAACATGGGTAATTGCTATCTAAATATATTGAAGTGTTGTTTCTCATTGAATTTACAATATATAAGCTGTTACTTTTTGGGAATTAGGAGGGGGGAAAGGTACCTAGGTTAGGTTACATATTTAATGTATGGTGTGCTTTACTCCCCCCCCCCATACTGTGCAAATATATAGCCCAAGTTTGTTTATAAACTATTATCTATTCATCTTATATTTTTTTTATTAGCATTAACCAAACTTGAATTCTTTTGTGTGTACCATTAAGTGCAACAGTACCATGGATTCTGTTTGTTTTAAATTCTAATGTTATGGCTTACTTTCAGTTGAAAAACACACTTCCTTTTGTTTGATAAGAATAAAGCACCCAGCATCAATGTCAGCATCATCAGGATCACTCATGTCAGAGAAATCTACTAACTGTTAGGGAGATGCAAATCTACTAACTATAAGGGGGCAAGTCTTCACTTTCACATTCACTTTCTGGTTCATTGACATTAAATTCTGATTAGCTTACTTATTTCTAATAATTTTAAACTCTACTAATAAAGTACACTTAACTTCAAATTACTTTTAAATAAGTTATATTAAAACATACAGATTCATAAAATCTAATGTAGGCCTACTGTTTATCTAATTACAAAGAAACTAAAGCTGTTGAGTATACTCTTGTAGAGGTTTTGGGCATAACTTAGGTACAAGCCTTTGCCTTTTTGTTTTTTTATAGGCCTAGTTCAGTTAAGTTGTAGCCTACTTACATTGGACAACACCTAAGTATAGCCAACAGTATGCTTTATAATACTTGTTTGTTGTTTGACAAAATTGCATAACTACAATGATTAAAAAATAAAACAAAATCAAATTTATTTTTGGGTGTTGATTTTTTTAAATTTTTATTCACAAATGAAGAAATAAATCTTTTTCTACCAAAAAAGCCCCTGATGGCCTGTGAGTGAACAAAACTAGAGTAGGCCTAACCTAGTGTTGCTCACAGATAGTACAGCAATTATCATAAGTTTAAGGTAGGCCTACATCACACTCCTTAACTTTAAAATATCTTCCTAGGAGTCATTGAGGCTCTAGATTAATTCCTGAGAATTTCATGTAGCCTACCTAACACAACTAAGCCGGGATACCACTAGATGGCTAATTTGACAGGGTATATACATACAAATCTTTAAATTAGCCAACCAGTATTTTATGCCTAAGAGTCTAGCTGGACATAAGGTACCTTATAAAGAAAACAATTCTTACTCCATAATATGCAGAATGATCCTAGTTAACACATTTTGATGGGGGAGAGCCTTTATCTTTTCGTGTTTTTCCAGCTTTTCTTAGAAATTCATAAATTTCTTAGAACCTAAATATTCACAGAATATATACCCCCATCTCCCTAATGTGGAAAAATATAGGCCTACCGAGAATTGCATCCTCAATCTAAATATAACATCCATTTATATCACAAATAAACATTACTCCCTTATTAGCCATGTGGTGGATGTCCCTAGATTACAAAAGAAATACTAGCCTATTGTTGTTTTTATTGGGGAGTAGGATAAGAACCAAGTGAAGTTGAAAAAATGAATAAATTATTGCACCCCTACAAAATTGTAAACTTTTGCAATACAGTTTAGTTTAGAGATATCTGACCCTGGCTGGACAGGGGGCTGGAATACAACAATAACAGGAGATTTTTATGTTTAGAGAGAAATCCAATGGTAGGCTATGGTCTTTGTTTCTTCCTAGGCTATATGCCTACTCTGAATTTACTGATGGCCCTATATCATGGCTACTGATAAGAGACCAGTGCAAATTTTAATTACGAATATACTTGAATCCAATAAAGTAGACGAAAAAACAAACCAGAAGCTATTAAAAGCAAACCCAGCTCAAGACATTCACGCGTGTTAAGGTTTTAAATGTTCTGGGTTAAGTTCTAATTACAGGCTTCCGGAACACCTGCTTTGAGATGGACACCAGTTTCCCTTCGTTCCCACATGCTGCGGATTGCGAAAAATCGTTGCGGATTTGCGGATTCCGCAAAGATTTTTTTTGTGGTATTGCGGAAAAACACAAATCCGCATGCGTTGAAATTTTTCAATACTTGCGGAAAAACGCATGCGAATTAGCAACTGAAAAATAATTGATATTTATAAGAATAGAAACTATTGAAAAATTGATAATATCAATTCTATTTCAAGAACTGCTCTTTAATTAATGTCACAAAGACCACCATAACACGATTCATCCGGTCAAGGCGTGAGAGCAAGTTTCCAGGGGTATTGGACTATCAGGTAGGCTAAACAGTAAACACATCTTGGACATTTTTATTGCTTTAACTTTTTATTTGATGGTTTTCATTTTTTGTTTATTTGCTTCTTTTTTGGCTAAAGGTGGAGATAAGGCTAGCTATCCCTTCAGTGGAGGGTGCAGAGTCCCTGCCAACAGAAGCAGGATATAGCCTACAATATATCCTGGTCCTACTGGACAGTATCTGTGAAGTAACTCATGGCTAGAACTCAAAGACCATTTGAATTACCATTATTCCACGCCTGTCCACCTTAATTCTGTCCTAGGATTGATGGATGATATACTACTTATCAACTAGTGAAATGACATCATTTTTATACTTTTTTGAAAAAGGCTTATGCCAGCTTTTTCTACACAGCCTCGATGTTTTAATTTCTTTTTCTTTAGTTATTTATTCAATATTTGCACTTTTTGTTTTATTTGCTTCTTCTTTGTTAAAGGTGCAGATTAGGCTAGCTATCCTTACTGTGTAGTGTGCAAAACCCCTGCCAATTGAACCAGAATATAGCCTACAATATATCCTGCTCCTACTGGACAGTATCTATGCATCTTACAGCCCAATTCATTGGATAATACACAGTATATAAGTTTTCTTTTTATGGTAGCTAATCTACATCTTTACCCTTTCCATCATGCCAAACAAGCATATAATAGTGCATAATATATCCCTTAATGGGGTTTGGAACTTGCTTTCAATATTTGCCATAATGAATTAATTTTTGAAAAGTTGCTAGCAGTCTCCTAATGTAAGTAATCACTAACTCAATCCTGCTCTAGGAGTTACAAAACCTGAACTGAAGCATTATTAGATTTCACAGTTAAAATTCATATTCACTGACAAAATATTACACATTTTCATTTTCCTTTGATGGTTGAAATCATTGAGTCTTTTTTCTTTTAAATAACCCTCCCCTCTCCGCCGGCGCTTTAATAAGCCTCCCCCTAGTAAGAATGTTCAAAATTATGTTTATGATTCACGTTTATTATCTCGCAGCTATTGAATTACAACAGAAACTAACAACAGAAATTACACACAACACAATTATGTTTAATGGATTATAATTAACAGAATGAGCACAAAATAAACAGAATTATAATTAATGTTTTGGTACCAACAACAGAACAACCAACAACAGAAAAAAATAAAACAGAAACCAGGATACCAATGGCAAAAGGTCACAGGTTAAAGGTAATTGGCACCTAATTTTGAAAACACAGCTACGGATTTTTTTACAAGACATAGCTGTAATTGTGACTGCAAGCTGCAAGCGTGCAAACGCCCCGTGTGAATAGACGCTGAAGAGTAGAATAAAAGCTACTTGCTTATAACCCTCCCCCCTTATGAATGTTCCGAATTTTTTTTTCTGATTCACATTTCTTCTCTCGCTGCTATTCAATTACGGGTGCATTATTTGCTTTGATACAGATACTCAGTTGTACATCCCCTCTCATACACCCTTCCCCCAAGCAATCTTAAAAACTAAGAAAGAGAGAATAAAAAAGAAAATACAGGGAAATACTGCTACTACTACTCACCACAGCACTAACCCATCTGAGGCTAACACAGTTATCTATGCCCCTTTTCAATCCTAATCTATTCAAAGTATCTATCTTTACACCCTCTCAGGAAGTACCCATTTCTCTTATATCTTTCTCGAAAACACCCTCCCATCCCAACTAAAGAAGACGTACTTTATTGAAAAAAATTAATGAGGATTGACAGTTTAATATATATATTGTGATATTTTCTCCTTAAAGTCTTATTAATTGTTAATTTGTTTAAGTTCAACAATTGGAAACGTTTAATGTGTCCCAACCTTCCAGTTAAGTTCAAATTATGTTCTGGTCTTGAGGTTGATTAATGATGATAATCATGACTGTTTTGTTTTTTTCATTGACCTGTACAAGTAATCTCAGTATAATTAAGTCGAGCAATCCTTTGTTACAGTGGTTCAAGTTCTTCAGCATATGCGGAACCAAAGAAACCGAGTTATAAGAAGAAGAAAAATGGAGGTTTTAGAAGATCCATTAGAAAACTCCTGTTGGAGCAAACAAAAGATGTCCAAAATCCAAATTATGCATTTGGCATGTATGTCAGTAATGAACTGAAACAATTCGACAGAAAAAAAAACACCCTGGCATAATTAAAAATTCAACAGGTGTTATATGACCTGGCAGCAACGGATGAGGTGCAGACATGATTAAAAAAAAATATATATATTTTTTAATATGATTTAATAAAGAGACAAGTTCTTAATTTTCTTTTCTTTTTTGACGAAAGGTAAAGTCAAAAGAACTGGGAAAACTATTTTCAGAGAAGACTAAAGACATTAAAAGTCTGTTTAATTTTTAACAAATTGATGAAAATATGGTTACAAATACTGTTATTTCTCTTGAGCTTTGGTTATCAGGAACTTCCAAAGAGATGGTCACTTTGCCAAGATAGCTGTCCATCATGGGAATTGAAATATTCTTGAAATTTTATTCGAGTCTCATTGGCTAGGAGCGTGTGATTATTGGACCCTTGCTGGTTGAAATGCCTGCTCCAAAAAGAAGGCTCTGATACCCTTTACTGAACAGGTATAATTTCTTCATTTCCTCGAATGGTATCAGTAAGGCTTGAATTACAGTAATCGGGGCTCTCGCCTACTAGATAGTTATGAAGGCATACACATGCCGTGGTTATATTATTAACCGTCTCTAATTTACTATCTATTGTTCGGCAAAATATTCTCCAGCGAGCAGCTAACACTCCAAA
This sequence comes from Artemia sp. Qi Xiang Cuo, assembly GCF_049724085.1. NCBI lineage: Eukaryota > Metazoa > Arthropoda > Branchiopoda > Anostraca > Artemiidae > Artemia > Artemia sp. Qi Xiang Cuo. The sequence continues at coordinate 68,168,653 of NC_142803.1, read as the reverse complement.
TGCATTCTCAACGCTCATTCTAGCCTTTGATAATCTGTAATTAAAAATTCTCTTAGAGCGTGATAAATCGTGTTCATTTCTTCGGAAAGGTCTCATTAAATTATTTTTTAATGGAGAAGCCTGATCCCCAACAAATACAGGTGATAAACTATGGGTTCCAATGACTTTTTGTTGGGGTAACTCTATTGTACTTTCTAAAATACTTTTCCCAAAAGAACAGTTTGAAAAAATCCCAGAATCGCTAGCACTTCCTTCTGCACCAATATCCACAACTATGAACTTGTATTTTGCATCAGCAATAGCTAAAAGAACAATACTGAAAAAACTTTTATAGTTGTAGAACACTGAGCCTGAGTTTGTTGGACATTTAATTCTTATATGTTTGCCATCCATGGAACCCATGGAGTTTGGGAAGTTCCACCTTTCTTCAAAAGCTCTTGAAATTTGCTCAAAGTCTTCAATAGTAGGGGCCTTCATCACAATGGGTTGGAAGGTTTCCCATATAGCTTTAACAGTTTCAGCAATTATTTTAGTTACAGTGGACCTACCAATAAAATACTGAAAAGATAGCGAACGTTTGCTATCTCCAGTGGCTAAATACCTAAGTGTAAGAGCCAATCTTTCCTCTTCACCAATACTTCTTCTCCATCTTGCGTCCTTTTTTTTATATTTTATCTTTAACAAGCTGGAATATATACTGAAACTGATTTGGCATAATTCGCATATAATCAAAATACCACTCAGAATCCTGTCGTCTTAGATTCATATAAGAATAACATATACACCAGAACTCTCTCTTTTCTGAAGGACAGGTCTCACCCACCATTGACGTTCTGGCTTTGAATCTCTTAGCTAAAAAAAAGGGGGTTGAATTAAATCTTAGAAACTAAATATTACAAACTGGTCATTTAATTTGGGCTTAGGTGCTACCCCTGCGATCATTTTTACCAGAAATAATCGACTGATATAATTTTTTTTACTTTGTTTTCTCGTCTATAATTGCAGCTACTGTGTCTACTCTGAAGGGGACTATTCTGTCCCAGATTTTTGATGAATATTTATTTTATCAAGTAATTCATGGTAACGAATTGTAAGGAAGGAACGAAGTCTTTCAGGAGTCGTTTTTAAGTGACTGGAACAATAATAAAAAATTAATCATAAAAATATAAGCATATGAAAGGGCTGGAACCCCCTCCTGAATAGAAGGGGGTGGCCCTCCTCAACAATCCTTTTCGTTGTAAGATTTGATGTTGCTCCTTACTTTCAGTTAAAAAAAAACTCATTGTTAAATTTAACTCTAAATACAATAATGGTGTAAAATAATTACTCTTTTTTAGTTTGTTTTGTTTAATGATTTTGTATATATACTTTTACCATTTAACTGTAATATTTGTTGTCACATATTAAAGATGAAATCCTAAAAAATAAAGAGAATTGCTAATTGTGGATGCACTGTAATCCATAGGCAGAAAATTTAGTCTTTCTGTGTCTTTCTTCTGAATGTGCGAGCCGCCTCATATGTGTAGTAATTTCTCTTCGTTTTAAGATTTAATGTTGATCCGTACTTTCAGTTGAAAAAACTTGTTATTTTTAAATATAAATTTATATGCAATAATGGTTGATAACGATTTGGTGATTTTGCATAATAAACCATAACTGCAATATTTGTTGCTAAACATTAAAAAATAATTACTAAAAATTGAAGAGAATTACTACTTGGGGATGCACTGTCATCCATATAAGGAAAACTTAGTCTTTTCGTGTTTTGGTTTCGTCTGAGCACTATGTTTTATGTCATCCACAAAACAATTTCTAAAAAGGGAGGGGAAGGACCCAGAGACCTAGATTTCAAAAGGCCTATATGCAAGATTGACTGTTGTCACATGGGCATACAGTTCTTGGGAGAAAATTAATCAAAATAGTGAAACATGTTCCCTTCTTCTCCTTTTGCGAAGCAAAACAAGGGCAGTAGCAGCTGCAGTTGGGGATAGAATCATTGAAGAATATAAAAAATAACTTGTTTTAACGCGAAAATGAACCAGGATCATTTTTCTAGCGAAAATTTGCTAGGAGTGCAATTTTATTGATTTTGAACTAAGTTATCAAGTATTTTGCAGTAGGTTGAATAGATTTCATCAAAACATGGTTAATTGTAGACAGAGAAAAGCCAAGACAGATAGTCCAAGTATTTGAGAGGCAAATGTTTAAATGGCTGGGGCACGGGTAAATGGCAGGAGTATGCATGACTCTCTTATTGGACACATACTTGTTTGTTAGTTTTGTCTGCCTAGAGTCTCAGGCATGCTAACCAAGAATATAAATTTGACATAAGACCGTTAGATTGCCGGTAATGAGAGGCAAACAAGGCACGCTTGCTTATGGTCTTAAGATGGTTGACCAAATGCGAATTGCGACACCGTCACCCTCAAAACCATTGATTCGTTCTAAAAACCAGAAAAAAGAATTAATTCTTTCTTCTTATCCCTACAAATTTGGGGAATATAAAAACTTCAATTCTCAAATTTTTTTATCATCGAAATTTATAACAAAAATAGCTCATAAAAAGTGGTAAATCAGTAGACCAGCAGGAAAATGCTCTTTTTTTCAGACTCAATTTGTTTATTCATTATCCAAAAAATTTTTAAAAGAAGGTTTTATTGTTCGAAGAACATATTTTGATGTGGTCTTGGAATGGTCACATATCCTAAAAATGCACAACACTGATTTAAAAAATTATTCCAGGTCCAAAAAGCTACATCTTGGTAAAATATATTTTGCAAGTCTGTCTGACATCAAGCATCAGTAAATAATATTTTTTACCCTCTGACAGATCTATATAGATTTTCAATTCATCAAACCAACCTTGGTTCTAAATTTCTTTTATACTTAATAGATATCATGCACTTTCCACTTTCTCCAAGTAAACTAAAAGTGGTCATATTCAACAAAAAAGATTCAAATCAAACTGTTGCTCTGGTAACATAATTAAGCAAAGCGAATTAAAACATATTAATTTCTACTTTCTACAAGAGTGATTGGTTGAAACCCTTAGGTAGCACTTGTCTTATTTTTTTCCAAAGAAAGACGAAAAGCTAATATTATATTTAATTTTAGCCATTTTATTCCTTAAGAGGTTAAACAACTTATTTAAAAAAAATATACATCAGTCAACTATATTCACTCAAATATTGAGCTCAAATTACTTAGGAAATACGCATAGCGAATTAAATTCATTTTGGCTTCTATGGTATTATTATTGTTAATCTATTTAATGCTTTTGGATTCACCTGCCTCAATATTTGATAAGAAAAGGGCCCTATAAATAACTACTAGCTGTGGGAAATTTCTAGCTCATAAATATCAATGGTCTCTTGGGCTTAGATGGGAATTTTTGAAGTAAGAAAACAAGCAAGGAAGGGGGGAGGGACAACCTCAATTTATTGTTTCTGAATTTAAGATCAAATTTCATTTAAAGTTCTTTCGCTCTTAAAGTTCTTTCGATCCTAAATGAATTTAAGATCGAGTTTTTTCGTTCCTTCGTTGGAAGTTAGTCACTCTTAGCTATAAACACTTTTCAAAAATAGATTTTTGATAAATCTGTAATACAAAAATAGCTTGGACTTTATCGTCTTTACAAATTGTCAAAAAGTCCATAGTTTTTATTATGTTTGAAAACATCTGGTTAAACGATCAAAAAAATAATGTTTTCTCTTTTCAAACATTTTGCTTTGGGAGTTTGGCACCCTAAACCGATATTCAGGTCCTTGAATTATACTTAACCCTATAGAAGCAAGGGATTTGATGGAAAATCAAATCCATAAGAATGTAGAGAAGACTAACACTCCTAAGGCTACCATAGGCAGTGCAGTAGCACTGCCAAGGTAAAGGGTGATATGACTTGAATGTGTTGGTTCTATTTTTCCTCAGTCCACTTCCCACGAAGATGGTTGTTGCATGATCTTAGAAGGGACTCACTTGGTCAAAAATGGAAGTTGTGGGACTATTTTTAAAAGTCAAAGTAACTATAGCGGAACCAACCCCAACCCGACTTTCGCAAACGCCCTCCCACAACTCTCAATAATATTCAAACAAAATTTTTAAATTGCTATTTTGTTCAAAATAATCGAAAGATCCTGTAGCTATACCTCCAGGGTCGGCAATACCCTTTAAAGCCTCAGAGACAAGAGGTGTAGACTATACAAATTCCCTATTGTTTTTATATTGCGTATGTAACACATATTGCAATGATATTAAGGAAAAGCGATCATTTACCTGTAATACAAGAGATAAGATAAGATTTTATTTCTGAAAAATTACTATTAAAAGCCCAGATATGTCAAACTCACATCTTACAGACAAAAAAAAAGAAAATATAAGGACAAATACAAGGACAATTTAACAAAACACAATTTAGTAAAAAAAAACTAATACGTAAGCTACAGATTTGCAAATAAATACTAAACAATTGTAAGGTAAAAAAGGGGGACTCACTAATTTAATATGTTTACTATGTACGGGGCAAAATTTCTTCTGTATATTAAAGCAGTAAAATTGCTATGACAAACCCAGGAGGGTCAAATTCACATCTTACAGACAAAAAAAGCAAATATAAGTCAGAAAAAATTATCAAAATCTCAAAAATGTTTAAAATATGAAAACTCACAGAATTAAAAAGAGATAAACTGAATAAAAAAGGCACAAGGACTATTTTACAAAACAAAATTTAGTAAAAAAAACTAAAACGGAAGCTACAAATTTGCAAATAAATAATAAACAATTGTAAGGTAAAAAAAATGGGGACTCACTAATTTAATATGTTTACTATGTAGGGGGCAAAAGTACTTCTATATCTTGAAGCGGAAAATTTGATTGGGGGTAAGAAGGAGGTTTTTTGTTAAAACAGACCGAGGGAGGCAAGGTCGAAGTGGACAAAGTGACTGGGGAAAAAGAAATTTGTCCAGGGGTTATGGAGGGCGTTAATGGCTAAATACAAAGACATTTTTGATCTGCTTTCTTTGAGGATGACCTGATTGGCTTTCCAATGATAAGAGATATAAGGGAATTTACCCTCATTGAAAATAATGCTTAGGCACTCTTTGTGGACTGTCTCCATCCTTTCTGAGAATTCATTGGAAATACCAGGAAGCCAAACGAGACTGGCGTAGTCAAGGAGTTGGCGTAAAAATGAAAGGTAAACTCTCAACTAATGCGATTTAGGACATTTTTTATTATTTAAGGGGGAAAATGTGGTATTTACGCGTTTAAAAATATGGTTAATATGATAATCTCATTTTAAGTCACTTGAGATAGTAGCACCTAATAATTTCGTAGTAGTAACTAACATTTCCGTGCATTATAGGAGAGGTAATAAAAGGGGAAATCTTAAGGAAATTAATTGTCAAAATAATTGACAATATTTCAGGAACGGCTACGTTTATTAAGTTGTAACTTACAAGGCATGCTGAGGGGGACCTAAAACTAAATCAAAGGAAACGATGTTCAAACGGGCTGCCAATCTAGGGCAAATTGAGAAGGATATCAAAGTTGTCAAAAGGGGGTATTTTAAATATCTTAGGAACGGCTAAAGTGTATTATTTTAAAACTTTTAGGAGATGCTAAAATAAGTCTAAGGACATCATGTACATCCAAGTTGTCAAAAGGGAGGATCTGTAATGCATCAAATACATCAGTAACGGTATCAAATACATGTATAGATTACATAAGTACTTAGCTTACTACGTAAGTTAAGTAGAAACTTTCAGAGAATATTAGAGGGCAGGCTGTTAAATTAAATCACAAGATACTAAGTGCAAAGGGTGAATCAGCAAATACTCAAAAATCGCTAATGGCAATAAGTGCAATTATAATTGGCCAATTCTGATTAAAAATTAATAAAAAAAACTTTTTTTTTTTGGTTGCAAATAAGACCCCTCGGAAATTTATAGAGAACGACTGGGGGTATTTAGTTGAAACTTTTGGGGAACACCACTATCACTATTTTGGCTCATACAATTTAAATAAATTAAAAGATTGTAAGTGTATCCAGGTTGTCAAAGAGCATAGATAAAGTCTTTTAGGACTGAGATTAAGTTTTGCTTTTCAGGTAAATTTTAGAAGCTATAAAATTAAATTAAAAAACACTTTTCTGATCAGAATTAAAAATTATTGCAAAAGTTTCTCCAACATAAAAATAGAAAGCCGTATTATGGATTCTTGTAGAAAAACACTGAAAATATATAAAATATTCTTATTTCAATAAAAAGACTAGGTCAATACCACACGAACAGAAATTTTTCCACAAAAAAAAAGTTTTTCAAAGAAAAGTAGAGCTCCATTAAGACAACAATGAGCAAAAATATAGCAAAACAATCTTTCAATGGTAAAACTACCACACATCACTATCAATAAATAAATGAAACTCAAAAGGAACAGAAATTACAAAAAATAGCCGAGTCAAAATCAAAACGAGCAAAAATTAACATGAGCAGGGCTGATAACCTCAATGCCTTCCAAAAACCAGAACACAATTTATGCTCTACTGAAACAAAATACATATGAAATGTTTTCACTTTTCTTACTCTCATAAATACAAAATAATCAAAACCTGAAGGAATATGCCTAAAATCATTATATGTCAATTAAACTAACAATTCACGGTTTTTTTTTTTTTTTTTTTTTTTTTTTTTTTTTTTTTTTTCTTTTTTTAGTAAAGCGCAAACCATAAGCTTGCGAAAAACACTTTTCATATACATAACATTAATTGGCTACTAACCCATATGCACTTTCAAGCTGCCTGTTCAAGCTGCTCTTTCGATTTACATACAACGCATTTAAAAACAACGCATACAACGCATTTAATTGGCTTCTCACGTGCATGCATTCTTTGGTGCCGGTTCAAATGTGAAGAATGAGAAAAGGTTTTGTCACAAACGTTACACTTAAACGGCTTTTCACCCGTATGCATTCTTTTATGAGTTTTCAAATTTTGAGGTTGAGAAAAGGTCTTGTCACAAATATCACATTTAAACGATTTCTCACCCGTATGAATTCTTTGATGTGTTTTCAAACTTGAAGGTTGATAAAAGGTCTTGTCACATTCATCACATTTAAACGGTTTTTCACCTGTATGCAGTCTTTTATGTGTATTCAAATGCGCAGGTTGATAAAAGGTCTTCTCACAAATATCACACTTAAACGGCTTCTCACCAGTATGCATTCTTTGATGTCTCTTCAAAGTATCAGTGCGAGAAAAGGTCTTGTCACAAATATCACATTTAAACGATTTCTCACCCGTATGTAGTCTTTTATGTCTATTCAAATGCGCAGGTTGAGAAAAGGTCTTGTCACATACATAACATTTAAACGGTTTTTCACCAGTATGCACTCTTTGGTGCTGGTTCAAACACTGCATTCGAGGAAATAACTTGTCACATACGTCACATCCATATGTTTTTTTCTTTTTATGAGTACTTTGATATCTTTCCAATTTTCTATACTTTTTATTTTGCAGGCAACTTTTCAAATCATTTTTCTGATTTCCTAAGCCTTTTCCTTCAGATTCCGGTGCACAAACATTTGAGAAACCACTCGTAGACGGATTTTTTGAAACAACTAGTGACATATTTCCCTGTAAGTGCATTCCAGACACGTGTGGTGATAAGTGACCTAAAATTTAAAAGTCTATAGAGTTAGAAAAAAAAAAAAAAACGAATAAAACTCAATATAAAAACTCAATAAACCGAAAACCTAATTTTATTTTCGATCCCTCTTCTCTCCCTCATAATGAAAATTATATTAGCTAACTTTATTAACTATGTTAGAATACTTAACTATATTAGAATAGCTTTTGAAATTAGTTCTTCTGATGCAAAGAAAGAGCGAAAAAGAAACCCTAAACGATCAAAAAGTACACTGTGTTGTAAATCAAACCATAAGTGATGGATAGGAAATATTACAACAAATATAATAGGCAATTTTGTTTAGCATTATATTTCTTTTGTGATTTTCCTTAGTTAGAAAATTTGTGAAGCAGCTACCCTATTTTTAAAAATACAAATGCTCAACATGAGTTACCCTCTGAGTTCAATTTTTTTCCAATTAATAAAGAGAACCCTTGTATGATTTTTTTAAATTTTCACAACGTATATATCCTCTTCAACACCTCGCTCTTTACGCTAAAGTTTTTAGTACTTTAAAAAAAAGCTTCTTATTGTTCCAATTTAACAAACATAGAGTTTTAAAGCCCTTCTTTAAGAATTGGGACAACATTAAAACTTTAGCGTAAATATCGAAGTGTTGAGGAGGGGGCAACCACCTTTACATACGTAATAATTTCTGTTTATTTAAAGTTTTAATGTCTGATTGTTTTTTAAATAGTCCCAGGAAATCTGAAACAACCTCCACGGAAAAATACCTTCCCTACGGATATGATATCTAAAAAATTCAACGCCGGAGAAAATTTATCCAGAAAATTACCTTTAACAACTGTTATGGGCAATTACCCTTAACAACTGTTAAGGGCAATTACCCTTAACACCGCGTAAAACTGAGACGGAAAAGAGAAAGCAAGAAATATAAAAAACAATTCTATAGGAAGTCTGGAAAATTCTCCCAGTGTATAATTTTCCGTGACAAGTTCATCCCCTCGAACCTTATCTCCCCATGAAGGTCCCCCTGTGAAAAAACCCACAGCAGATAATTCGTCTTCCCACCCTAAAATGTATGCATGCGTCCCAACACCACACACTATGCGTAAACATTAGACAACTGTTATAGATTAAAGATCAGTCCACTTGGTCTTTAGAGGGGGGGGCAGGTTATATCCAAAGCCATAGTCATTGGACCTTTCAACTGTGATGGACAAAATTAAAAAAAAAATTAATTTTTTAAAATTTATAAAATGTTATAGTACGATTTCAGGGGAAAAGGGGTGGGACGGGGCCTAGTGAGTTGCCCTCCAATCTTTTGGTCACTTAAAAAGGGCACTAGAACTTTTAATTTCCGTTTGAAGACCTCTCATTATAATTGTAAACTCATATGACCAGAGACAACTTTTCCGTCTATAATTGACCACCGGGTCAATAAGATCATCCCTGGTAAAAAAAAAAAAAACAAATAAACAAATAAACACGCATTCATGATCTTCCTTCTGCCAAAAATACAAATTCCACATTTTTGCAGACAGAAGCTTGAAACCTCAACAAAAATTTCCATAACCATTGTTGGGTATGAATATATTTAATGAATATTATATATTTGAAATCATCATTAAATACAATTCTTTTGATGTATCTATTGGTATCAAAATCACATTTTTTTAGAGTTTCTTTTACTATTGAGCCAGGTTGCTCCTTACTGACTATTAGGGGGTGTTTTTCCCCTTTTTCAAAAATAAAACAATTTCTATAGAAAATTTCCATGACCATTTTTGGGTGTGACTTTATTAAATGAATCTCATATATTTGAGATCATCATTAAATACAATTCTTATAATGTGTCTATTGGTATCAAAATTCATATTTTACTATTGTAAAAAGAGTTTCTTTTACTATTGAGCCAGGTTGCTCCTTACTTACAGTTCGTTACCCCGAACTGTTTGGTAATAAAACTTACCAAACTACTATCAAGTGAAAACAAAAAATTTTCATGAAAGGCTACAAAAACGGTTTGGCAAACATCTGCACATTGGAATTAAATAAAACAAAAGTTTCATCTTGAGATTAAGTTCCTTTGTCCTATTTTCTCCAATAAAGTATTACCCAATACATTTCAATTAACAAAAAAAACAATTTTTCAGATGTACCTTCATTGTTAGAACATTTGGATTCCTGGGTGTTGTGTTCAAATTTACATGGTCCTGATACGCTAGGTAAATTAAGCAAAGGAACATCTTCACGTTTTTGTGACAAAAGATGGTTAGGAAAATGAAAGGGCTTCTTGTTTTCGCCTAGTAAAGCATCTTCAAATTCTAAAATAAAATTTAAATTAAACAGACATAGAAACATTTAACAGTAAAGCTTAAAAAGCAAATCTGGCAGTTTTTTCTTTTTAGTTACGTGTAAAAATGTAAATATACATACATTATATGTATGCATAAAATCAGATATATATGCAGGTTTTTCTCAATTTTTTTTTTTTTTAATTTAATTTTGATAAAGAAGCAAAACCAGAAACATTCAAAGCAAATTCCCAAACATAGAACAAATTAAAACTTGAAATCCATAGCATAGAAAGAGTTGTTGGATTAAATTGGGGCAATGGTTTTAAGTTATGACAATGGGTTATATAAGGTTTTATAGAAGGGATGGTACCATAAACTTTAGAAAGGGCTCATTCGATTGTAAATAAGAATATGTAGTTCTCTTTTTGAAAGTCAAAAGTAAAATGATAGCAACTAGCACCCTGCCCCAACCAATCTTTTTTTCCCCAAACCAGTTTGATCAATTTTTTAGATTGTCATTTTATACAAAATAAATCAAAGATCATATAGTAACATCTCCGGGGTTTATACAGCCACCCAGAACCCGGGGGAATCTGAGGTTTTTATGGAAGGAATGATGGTATAACTTCATCGGTGGCTCATTCTATTGGGAATTGAATGTTTATTTTCCCTTTTTAAGAATCAAAAGGGACCGGAGGGCAACCAGCCCTCCTGCCTTCTAACTTCAAATCCATCCGATCGAATTTTCGAGATAGCCGTTTTGTTAAAATAATGGGGACCTAAGCCCCTAAGACCACACAAACCTATAATGAGCCTAAGGTCTTAGAAAGGTTCATACTACCAAATGATTTAAGTGGTTATTACACATGTTTTATTAATAATTCTTTGTAGCTCTTAACAAAATACGGCATATTAAACATCCAGTCAGAATTCTTGAAAATATTGGATTCTAAATTGCGACCAGCAGTAATAACTTTCAGTCTTGGGAGTTCAAAGTTCTGTTGTGGTCTCTTCTTGAAGAGATGCACCGTTCAAGTCGAATAAATGTTTTGGTCTTCAGTACTTTCAGTACAATGCTTTTAGTACTTTTGCTTTAGTTTTCCCTGTGCTTGTGCACATTAAACACTGACCGTATAGTGCACATTAAACACTCGACAGTAGCGAGGTATAGGCACATTGCCTGATGATAAAAACTATACAACTGATAAAACTGATGATAACAACTTTTAGTAGAAACAAATAAACTGATAAAAACTTCTTTTTTGAATTAATTAGAAAAAAACATAAAATTCAAGTTGTTCCTTTCAAAATCCTTTACAGTCCATGTTAAAATTATTTAACTTGTATTTATCGTTTTCTTACACAAGTTGAAATATAAATTGCAAGAAAAAGCCCAATTTAGTCCGGCCAGTAAAAAAATAGCATACTCAGGTTATGTTGCTGGATCAGGGGAACAGATAGAAACCAAAATTGATGCCTTTATGCGTCTGTTATCACCAGACAAGCTAAAGATAGATAACGTGTAAGAGATAGCCGGGAAGTTTTCTATACCGTTCCCCCTAAGTAAACAGCAATGACTAAATGAAAAGCAATGACAATAAAAACTTTGGACGCTTCGGTCGTAAATTTAGGGAGACCGTCATCAGGAAATATCCGGTATTTTTTTTCATTGTTTTTCGCTCTCTTTTAAAATGATTTATCCATATTTGAACTATTATTTGAACGATCTAAGAAAACGTGAATTTCATCATTTTTTAAAATACAATAAGACTCGCTATGATCTTCTAGCAATTTAGACATTTCTATCTAGTTTCTATGTAGTTCAAATCATAACAGACAATTTTCTGCTTATTTCAAATTCAACTTGAAATCAATATAATAGACAGATTTATCTCAAAATTTATAAAGAAATATACACAACATAAATATGAATTGAATAATCTATATTAAGATGTAGTTTTTAGGCTTATTATTAAGCTTATTGAAAAATTAAATAAAAAAACAAGTTTTTTCAACTGGAATTAAGGAGCAACATTAAAACTTAAAACCAATTGAAATTATAACGTATTTTAAGGGGGTTGCCTCCTCCTCAACACCTCGCTCTCTAAGCAAAAGCAAAACACATTTTAAAAAAAATATGTAGGAATTCCGGAAAATTCCCCCAGTGTATAAATTTCCATGGCAAATACTCTCCCTAGAACCTTCCCGCCCCGTTGATATTTCTCCCAGGAAAAAAAAAAAAAAACCGAAGAAAATTTAAACCAAAAAGTGCATTCAAGCTTCCAAATAACAAATACTAAGTGTAAACAAGGGGCAATTTTTATAACTTAAAGACCTTTCCCCAGGGGATGTGGGGGGGGGGGGCGTCATGTTACATCCAAAGGTATAGTTATTGGGACTTTCAACTATGATAAAGAAAATGGTTTTCTAAAAAAAATTGGACGGTTTTTGGGGGAAAAGAGTGGGGAGGAGGCCTAGCTGCCCTCCAATCTATTCTGTCAGTTAAAAAGGACACTAGAACTTCAATTTAAACGAGCCTTTTCTTTATATTATAGGATCACTGGGTCAATAGGATTACCCCTTGGATAAAAACTACAACTAAGAAAAAAAGAACAAATAAACACGCATCGATGATCTTTCTTTTGGCATAAATTTAAAATTCCACATTTTTCCAGATGGACACTTGAAATCTCAACAACAGGGTTCTCAGATGCACTGAATCTGATTGTTTGATTTTCATTACTATGACTTTCAAGGGATGTTTCATCCTTTTTTCGAAAATAAGGAAAATTTTCTCAGGCTCGTAACCTTTGATGTGTAAGACTTAATGAAACTTACATATTTGAAATTAGCATAAAAATCCGATCTTTTTGCTGTATCTATCGGTAAAAAAATTCCGGTTTTAGAGTTTCAGCTACTATTGAGCTGAGTTGCTTCTTACTTACAGTTCGTTAACACGAAGTGTTTGATAATTTAACCTACCAAACCACTTTCAAGTCAAAATTTTTAGATTTTCATGAAAGACCACAAAAACGGTTTAGCAAATACCGGCACATTGGAATAAAACAAACTTTCATCTTAAGATTAAGCCCTTTTGTCCTATTTTTGTTCAATAGAATATTATCCAATACATTTCAGTTAACAAAAATACAATGTTTCAGATGTACCTTCATTGTTAGAAAATTTGGATTCCTGGGTGTCGTATTCAAATTTACATGGTCCTGAAATGCTAGGTAAATTAAGCAGAGGAACATCTTCTCGTTTTGGTGACAAAAGATGGTTTCGAAAATGAAAGGGCTTCTCGCTGTCACCTGATAAGGCATCTTCAACTTCTAAAACAAATTTAAATTAAACAGACATAGAATTATTTACCAGTAAAGTTCACCAAGCATATCTGACAGTCTTTTCTTTTTAGTTACGTGCAAAAATGTAAATATACAAACATTATATGTACACATATAATGAGATGTGTGAGAGAGTGAGAGAGAGAGAGAGAGAGAAAGTGAGATTGGGAGAGAGAGAGATAGAGAGAGAGTGAGAGAGACAGAGAGAGAGAGAGACAGAGAGAGAGAGAGATAGAGAGAGAGAGAGAGAGAGAGAGAGAGAGAGAGAGAGAGAGAGAGAGAGAGAGAGAGAGAGAGAGAGAGAGAGAGAGAGAGAGAGAGAGAGAGAGAGAGAGAGAGAGAGAGAGAGAGAGAGAGAGAGAGAGAGAGAGAGAGAGAGAGAGAGAGAGAGAGAGAGAGAGAGAGAGAGAGAGAGAGAGAGAGAGAGAGAGAGAGAGAGAGAGAGAGAGAGAGAGAGAGAGAGAGAGAGAGAGAGAGAGAGAGAGAGAGAGAGAGAGAGAGAGAGAGAGAGAGAGAGAGAGAGAGAGAGAGAGAGAGAGAGAGAGAGAGAGAGAGAGAGAGAGAGAGAGAGAGAGAGAGAGAGAGAGAGAGAGAGAGAGAGAGAGAGAGAGAGAGAGAGAGAGAGAGAGAGAGAGAGAGAGAGAGAGAGAGAGAGAGAGAGAGAGAGAGAGAGAGAGAGAGAGAGAGAGAGAGAGAGAGAGAGAGAGAGAGAGAGAGAGAGAGAGAGAGAGAGAGAGAGAGAGAGAGAGAGAGAGAGAGAGAGAGAGAGAGAGAGAGAGAGAGAGAGAGAGAGAGAGAGAGAGAGAGAGAGAGAGAGAGAGAGAGAGAGAGAGAGAGAGAGAGAGAGAGAGAGAGAGAGAGAGAGAGAGAGAGAGAGAGAGAGAGAGAGAGAGAGAGAGAGAGAGAGAGAGAGAGAAAGAGAGAAAGAGAGAGAGAGAAAGAGAGAGAGAGAAAGAAGGAGAGAGAGAAAGAGAGTGAGAGGGAGAGAGTGAGAGGAGAGAGAGAGAGAGAGAGAGAGAGAGAGAGAGAGAGAGAGAGAGAGAGAGAGAGAGAGAGAGAGAGAGAGAGAGAGAGAGATGAGAGAGAAGATAGTATATATATATATATATATATATATATATATATATATATATATATATATATATATATATATATATATATATATATATATATATATATATATATATATATATATATATATATATATATATATATATATATATATATATATATATATATATATATATATATATATATATATATATATATATATATATATATATATATATATATATACATATATATATACAGGGTGTTCCAAAATGGTTGACCCCATTCTAATGCCCATATCTCGGAAACTACTCGATGGATCTTAATGAAACTAAATACACTTTATGTTGAAGGTCATATGTTTTATTGGTTAAATTTACAAAAATAAGTACAAATATTTGTTGGTTCTAAGACAGATTTTTATAAAGGTTCAATATGAGCACCGCCTGTGACTCTGCAAACGTCGAGTCGGTATTCGAGCTCTTGCCAAACTCGCTGTAGCATGTCTTCGGTAACAGTCTCCAAGTGCAGCTGTAATTCTCTGTTTCAGTTCTTCAATGTTAGCTGGAAGAGGAGGTCGACTAGTCCTTTCACATAACCCCAGAGGAAAAAATCACACGGCGAAAGGTCGGGTGATCGTGGTGGCCATTTCAGAAGCAAATCGTCTTCTTCACTACCGCGACCGATCCATCTCTCTGGCAGAACCTCATTGAGGTAGGCTCGTACAGTGAGCTTCTAGTGAGGTGGAGCCCCATCCTGCTGAAAAATGAAACTTTCGTCTTCATTTTCTATGAGTTGATCAATTAGCCAATTCTGAAGCATTTGAAGATAAACATCTCCGTTCACATTTCCTTCGAAGAAAAATGGCCCATAAACTTTTTTCTTGGATATTGCACAAAACACATTAACTTTTGGTGAGTCCCTCTCGTGTTCAACTGTGGCTTGAGGATTTTCTTCGCCCCAAATGCGAACATTATGTTTATTAACTTTGCCACTCGTGCGAAACGTGGATTCATCACTAAAGACTAGCCGATCATCGAAATCGTCTTGTTTGAGTTTATCTAGCATGTCAATACAAAATTCTTTACGTTTTCGCTTATCAGGGTCCCTCAAGGGCTGAACGAGCTGAAGCTTGTAAGGTTCAAATCGCAATCGTTTTCTCAGAATTCGCCAAACTGTTGTTTGTGGAATGTGGGTTTCCACACTTGCTCTTCTAACACTCTTCCGAGGACTACGCAGGAAGGCTTCACGAACCTACTCCACTGTCTCTGCTGATGTTGATGGCCGTCCTGGCGATGTAGGTATGCATAAGCAGCCGTTTTCTTAAAATTTTTGGTGCCAAGTCCTAATTTGTTTTGTAGTTGGTGTTTTCTTTGCAAATTTTGTGAAGAAGGCACGCTGCACTGTCTTAGGTGACTTAGTCCGAGCGTACTCTAAGACGCAATACGCCTTTTCTTTTGAATTGAACGGCATTTCTTAGTATGACAAGATAGAAATGCCAAATATTACACACAAAAACTTGAAACATTTCTACACAAGCTGTGAGAATTTGAGGTCATTCTAACAAAGATTGCCAAAGTTATTGGGCTACAAAATGGGGTCAACGATTTTGGAACACCCTGTATATATATATATATATATATATATATATATATATATATATATATATATATATATATATATATATATATATATATATATATATATATATATATATATATATATATATATATATATATATATATATATATATATATATATATATATATATATATATATATATATATATATATATATTGTCTGGTAAAACTAGACAAAATTACCGACACTATTGCAGGACAACTTGTGTTTTGACGGCTTTACTTTAAGAAAAAGTATTTTTACATGCAAAAATTAGCAAAACAGTAACAAACGTAGCTTAGTATAAGTTGCTGTAGGAAGTATTAATTGTTTTCTGATGTAACATTAAGACTGTAAAAGAAAGGATATCTAATTCCTTAGCCTTCTTGTAAGATCCAATCCTCTAGCCACTTTTGCTGCTATTGCATCATAGTGTTGTTTCCAACTCAAATTACAGTCAAGATAAATCCTAAACATTTAACACTATAAGCTTGATTAAAGAATACCCCATACGGACAAATTTTATCATTTAAATAATGGGAGTACCAATTCTAATAGAAATCTTCTTTGATAGGAATATTTCGTTCATCTTACCAGCACAGAGAAGATTGACCAAAAATTTCTCAACAGGATTATTTAATTGTCTCACCAAACCTAAAAATTAAATCTAATAAATTGAATTTAAATGTGTTTTACATCACAAAGAAGTCACTTTATCACCCTTAGCTCTTAATTGTTAGTTTCAAGTGCATTTAAAGTTACATTTTTTTCTTAAGCCCGCTAAATGCGAAAGAAGAAAAAAAAGGAACATTTATTTTCTAGATCAATGTAGCTTTTCTTTTATTGTGACAAAAAAATGACCAGCAAAACCTATTGTTTTTTATATAACAATCATGAGAAAGTATAATGGAATTAGAAAATTTCGGAATTTGGGACAAGTTCATGAAAGATCTTGGAACGGAGTTAATGTAAACTATGAGAATTAACATACTTCATCGAAACCCGAATAAATCATAGATTTCAGCCTGGAGGGTCCTAAAATTCAAAACATATTAGGATAATGACTGTTAACCCCAGAAGAGCAAATTTTATGTTAATACAGTTGAAAGAAAAGGATCAACTCCTTCAACAGTCAAATTCATTACCAATCTGATTATTATTTTTTTTAGAGGATGCAAAAATTCAAAAACTGTCTTTTTGATGGAACTATTTTTAAAGAGCAGTTGTTGATTTTAATTTAAACTTTCACAGTAAAAAAGGAAAATATAGCTGTCAGCTTATTCTGTTAGTAAGCTAAATTTTCCAATCCAAAAACTTAGAAAAATTGGTTTAATTCCAGAAATGAAAGCTATATTCGTGGTTTATATTAAACACTACGAAGTGTAGGCCTATTATGTATTCTATTATAGACATCTCATTATGTTTTTTCCAAGTTTTTACTTTTACAATTTCTTACTGTTCCTACATTTAGGACTCAAAGAATGTGAAAATAGACCTAAAATTAGTAAAAAAATATATTATGCAATAGCATTTTATTTATCTATTAAAAAGTTAATCAAAAATTAAGTAATTACCTACTAAAGCAATTTAATTTCCAAATCTGAAGTGAAGCTCAAGCAATTTATGAAAAATTTCAAGAAAAATAAGTCCTTTAATATAGGCTATACTAAAATGCAACTTTTTTCTAAAATAAATTTATTTCAAATTAGTCTAAAATATAACTGAGAAACGAATCGATTGTTTAACTAAGGATGACAATCTTCCTGGGAGCCACTTATGCCAAGGTCTAAATTTGTCTTAAATTATTTTTTTAATTCAAATATTATTTCATCATCTTACCAATGTTATCATGAAATCAATTTCACCCTTTCACTAAAACTCTTTAAGTACATTTGAAGGTGATATTTTGATAAAAAACAAAACAAAAATATCCCTATTCAACATGTTTTCTATATATCAAGGTTACAGTAATAGCTGTGACCTAATAACGAGCAAACCCAACCAAAAGTATAAAAATACATTCTTTTTAATTTAGTCCAGAAGTCAATTTGTTTTATTCAAATAGTTATTCACAGGGTCAGAGACCTTCTGGCATTTATCCTATTCGCCTTATTGTGAGTGATTTGAACATTTATTTATATTCTGAGCTTCGTTTAAAAAGACAGAGAAATTCTAAAATGCTTCAATTTGCATTCTTTAATTTTAATTTTAGTTTCGGTTTTGGGTTTATTTTGAGTCGCGCTTATCCAAATAACTCGGGAATTTATTTCAAAAGAAGCTTATGTAAACTTTTTGCAGGTAAGTAATTTTTCGAAATTTCGAAAGTTGCAACTGAATGTTGTACATAAACACCAGAGGTTATTTCAGATCGTTTCTAGCTTTAGTGCCACTTGTTGGTACCTCTATATTCGTGTTTTGGATCTCAAGTTTAATTTAGCGGTGGTTTGTTGCAACTGTGTATGCATAGTAGAACCATTGAAAAGAGAAGCTAAGAGCTTCTAAATGCAAGAAGGGGCAAAAACTCAAATTTGTATTAGCCTTTGTTTGCACATGCTGTAATCTATGGATAAATATATTATTCTGTGAAATCAATCCGTTTTCCGCAAAACACAATATGTCGTACTTCTCGCATTGCACATCCTCCACTTCTCGCATCTTCATGTGACCTTTGGGATAGTTGTTTCCCTTCCAAATACTGGAAATTCCTTCCAAATTCAAGTTTCCGATTTGTTTTTAGAACTCTTTAGAGAGCAAGTGACGTAATGTAAAAGGCCAAGCCGATTCATTTGGAAATTTTGGAGATGGCAATGCAATTCGACCAACAAAAACTCAAACTACAAACCAATATAATTGCGCAACAAAAGTTTCTAGAAAATTGTAAAGTAAATAAAAAATAATTCCAAAATCGTTTTGTTTCAAGCATCATTTAAATACATACGATGAGGCTAATCACACGAGAAAGGTAGCTTTACTAAATTTAAGTTGTGTGTTGAAACATAAACGTTTCCAGCGATCACAAATTGTAAAAGAAATTGATTCTATTAACATCTCCATTGCATTTTTCTTAATACCTATCATTTAAATCAAATTATATAAATTTCTAAAATTCTTTTGAACATTTTTTATGATTATCATAGGCAGCGTACTAGCGCTGCCTAAGTAAAGAACGGTGGGGGCACAATGTGTTTTTTTTTCTCCATACCCCGGCACTTCGTATCAAAGGAGTTGTCATAGAAACTTCGGAAAGGGCTCATTCGATTGGAAATTGGAGTGGCAAGTTCCCTTTTTAATAGTCGAAAGTGATTGGAGGGAAAATAGCCCCCACGCCCATCATACACCCGACCACATCTAATCAAAATTTTGAGATAGCCATTTTGTTCAACACAGTTAATTTTCTAATAGAAAATATGTTTTTGAGGAGGATACTCCTTCACATCCCTCAGGGTAAGGGTCTTTATTTATGCCCTGGGGACACATAGAAACAATGTTGGCACAATGTGTCGTTTATTATTTTTTTCCTTTAAATCAGGGCACTTCATATGGAAGGCGTCATCGTAGAGACTTCAAAAGGGGCTCATTCGATAGGAAATCCAAAGTTTTGTAGTAGGCGTTGTTGTAGAGACTTCAGAACATGCTCATTCGATTGGAACTTCAAAAGGCCAGTGCCCTTATCAATAGTCGAAAGTGATCGGAGGGCAGCTAGCCCCCCCCCCCTCCTACGCCCATTATTCCCCCAAACACATCCAATCAAAATTTTGAGATAGCCATTTTGTTCAGCATAGTTGATTACCAGATAGAAAATATGTTTTTTAGGAGGACACTCCCCCACAACCCTAAAGGCAAGGGTTTTAAGTTACACCCTGGGGGCATATAAGGATTTTTATAAATGGCGTTGTCATAGAAGCTTAAAAACGGGCTTATTCCATTGGAAAGTCAAAGGTATAGTGCCCTTTTTAATAGACAAAAATGATTGGAGAGCTACTAGCCCCCCACCCCATGCGAATCATTCCCCAAAACACATCCAATCAAAATTTTGTGATAGCCATTTTGTTCGGCGTAGGCTAGTTGATTTCCAGATTTAAAATATGTTTTTGAGGAGGGCAAGGGTTGTAAGTTATGACCTGGGGGCATTTAAGGTTTTTATAGAAGGCGTTGTCGTAGAAACTACAAAACAGGCTCATTCGATTGGAAATTCAAAAGGCTAGTGCCCTTTTTAATAGTCGAAAGTGATTGGAGGGCAACTAGCCCCCCCCCTCTACGACCATAATTCCCCCAAACACATCCAATAAAAAATTTGAGATAGCCATTTTGTTCAGCTTAGTTGATTTCCAAATAGAAAATGTGTTTTTGAGGAGGATACTCCGTCACAGCCCTCAGGGTAAGGGTTCTAAGTTATGCCCTGGGAGCATATAAGAACAATGTTGGCACAATGTATTATTTATTATTTTTTTTCATTTAGACCAAGGCACTTCGTATTAAAGAAGTTGTCATAGAAACTTCGAAAAGGGTTTATTTAATTAGAAATTAGATTTGCTTGTGACCTTTTTAATAGTTGAAAGTGATTGGAAGGCAACTAGCACCCCTTCCAAGCCCACCAGTTCCCGAAACACATCCAATCAAAATTTTGAGATAGCCATTTTGTCCAGTGTACTTGATTTCCCCATAGAAATTATGTTTTTGAGGCGGACACTCCCCCACCGCCCTTAGGGCAAGGGTTGCAAGTTATGCCCAGGGGGCATGTGAGGTTTTTATAGAAAGCTTTGTCATAGAAACTTCAAAAATGGCTCATTCAATAGGAAATTCAAAGGGCTCGTGCCCTTTTTAATAGCGACTGTGATTGGCGGGCAACTAACCCCCCTTTCACGTCCACCTTTCCCCCCAAACACATCCAATCACAATTTTAAGATAGCCATTTTGTTCAACGTAGTTGAACGTTCTGGAAATTAGGTCTTTGAGGATGACAGCCCCCCCCCAACAGCCCTCAGGGCAAGGGTTGTAAGTTATGCCCCAGGGGCATATAAGGTTATTATAGAACGCGTTTTGATAGAAACTTCAAAAAGGGCTCATTCGATTGGAAATTTAAATTGCTAGTGCCCTTTTCAATAGTCGAAAGTGATTGGAAGGCAATTAACACCCCTTCCACGCTCACGATTTCCCCTAACACAACCAATAAAAAATTTTTAGGTAACCATTTTGTTCTGCGCACTTTAAGGTTAAGGAGACTATACCTTTGAGCAGGACACTCCCCTCATATTCTTCAGAAAAAGGGTTATAAGTTATGGCCTATGGGGGACATATAAGGTTTTTCTTGAAATCTTTGTCATAGAAACTTGAAAAAGGGCTCATTCGATTGGAAATTCTCATGCCCACCTTTTCCCCTAACACATACAATCAAAATTTTTAGATGGCTATTATATTCAACGTAGTAGAAAGTTATGGAAATTAGGTCTTTAAGGAAGACGACCCCTCACCCCACAGCTCTCAGGGCAAGGGTTGTAAGTTATGCCCTGGGGGCATATAAGGTTTCTAAAGAAAGCAATGTTGTAGAAACTTCAAAAAGGGCTCAGTCAATTGGAAATTGAAAAGGATAGTGTCCTTTTTAATAGTTGAAAGTGATTGAAGGGCAACTAACCCTCCTCTCATGCCCAGCATTTTCCCAAACACATAACCCCCTCAGAGTCCTCATTGCAAGGGTTGTAAGTTATGCCCTGGGGGCATACAAAGTTTATATAGAAAGTTGTAGAAATTTCAAAAAGGGCTTATTGGATTGGAAATTAAAATGCCCTTTTTAATAGTCGAAAGTGAATGGAGAGTAATCAACCCCCCTCTCAAGCCCACCATTTCCCCAAAAACATTCAATCAAAGTTTAGAGATTTTGTTCAAAATAGTCAAAGCCATTTTGTTCAATATAGTTGAAAGTTCTGGAGATTATGTAGTTAAGGATGATAAACCCCCAGAGCCCCCAGAGCAAAGGTTGTAAGTTATGACCTGGGGGTATAAAAGGTTTTTATAGATAGAGTCGTTTTAAAAACTTCAAAAGGGACTCATTCAATTGGAAATTGAGAGGGCTAGTACTCTTTTTAATTGTCAAGTGATTGGAGGGTAACTACATCTCTCACGCCCACCATTCCCCCAAACACATCCAATAAAAATTTTCAGATCGCCATGTTGTTCAACGCATTAGAAATTTGTGGAAAATTGGTCTTTGTCTTTGAGGATGACAACCCCCCCCCCAGCACGCAGGGGACTGGTTGTACGTTATGCCCTGGGTAAGGTTTCTATTGAAAACGGTGTCATAGAAACTTCGAAAGGGCTCATTTTATTGGAATTGAAAGGGCTAGTGCCTTTTTTAATAGTTGAAAGTGATTGGAGAGTGACTAACGCCCCTCTCATGCCCAACAATTCCCCAAACACATCCAATCAAAATTTTGACATGGTCATTTTGTTTAACGTAGTTGAAAGTTCTGGAAATTAGGTCTTAGAGGATGACAACCACCCTAAGAGCTATTGGTGTAAGGGTTGTAATTTATGCTCTGGGGTTATATAAGGTGTTTATAGAAAACGTTATTGTAGAAATTCAAAAAAGGCTCATTCAATTGGAAATCGAAAAGCTTAGTGTCCTTTTTAAGGGTCAAAAGTGATTGGAAAGCTTGACATTTTTATAATAAAGATCCACTAAGGTACAATGTATTATTTTTGTTGGTGTTGTTTAGACCAAGGAACTTTGTTTCAAAGGAGTTGTTGTAGAAACTTCGAAAAGGGCTCATTTGATTGAAAATTGAAAAGGCTGATGCCCTTTTTAATAGTCGAAAGTGATTGGAGGGTAACTAATCCCCCTCTCACGCCCACCCTTCCATTTGCCCATTATTTTTAAAAACTAAATGTTGCCTTAAGATTAAATGAAAATGCACTATTTTAATTCCCAATAAGGCATCTTAGCAGTATCCCAAGAACAACTGAGGGTATTGTTAAAACTTTTGGGACAAATTCTGCTCTTAAAATTTAATTTAATCAAAATAGCGCAAGTGTATTCAAGCTTTCAAAGAAAGTAAACAATTTTTTTTTGTGAATGGTATCAAGTTTTCCATTTCAGGTCAACTAGAGGAAGAATGAAAGTAAATTAAATCCTACTATTTGTGTCCAGATTTTAAAAGGGTATATGTTGTTAAAAATTGCAGAAAATATTTCTCCAGCATACAAATAGCAGGCCAAACTATAAAGTCTTAAAAAAAACAAAACGATTTAAAGCATTATTTTCTTTTTCCCAGAAAAGACTATGTCAATATAAAACGAACAGAAATTAAAGGAAAAAAAACAAATGAATATGCATTGTCAGTTTAATATGCATATACTGATATTTAGTAATCAAAATGTTAATATTATTTGATTTATTAAAGTTTTAAAGTAAAAACATTATATTTTATTTCAGTAAATTGCAAATTATGTTCTGGCCTTGGGAAGGCATAGGGGTTTTGAGCCCAGCTTATGTTAATTTCTGATCGTTTTAAGATTGACTAGGTTATTTATTGTAATTTTTGTTCGTTTTGGGTTTCATTTATTCATTGATCGTGATCTGTGGTAGTTTCACACTTGGTAGATTATTTGATTTTATCTTTGCTCATTTTTGTTCAATGGAGTTCTTTACTTTTCTTTGAAAAACTTATTTTGTGGAATTTTTTTTTTAATTAATCTTCTTTAAAGATTAAATGAAATGAGTAATTGCTTAGAAACAAGCAGTTGAGAGGGCTGGATCAATACTTAAACTTGAGAAACTGTCAATGACTAGAAGGTTGTTCAAGTCAGAGAGTTTGTCAGCATTATGGACCAGGTTTGACACTATTGTTTAAAGTTCTCAAAGAGCTATTAGAAGAGAGCACAGATAAGATAATAAAAGAAAAAGTCGGATTTCTGTATTGCCACATTATCTGCTTTGATTTTATTTATATTTTTATCCTAAATTAAATTACCTTCAATCACATTGTCCAGCAAACAAGAAATTATTCTGCAGGTGCTGGTTAGTCAAGATGTAGAACCAATGAGTAGGCTGCATCTTATTCTTGAACTAATGGATGGGACAAACAATCTTTTTCCACAGCTCCCTTGAAGGCCTCCACACTAGGAGCTGAGACTGCTTCTTTACTTATGGAGTTCCATAGCCCCACAGCTCTATTTGGGAAGAAGTTGCTCTGTAGTCTGGTGTTGGCTTGATTGCAGTACAGCTTCATGGCGTGTCCTCTAGTTCTTACTGACAGGTCAAGTTCAAGCATATTTTGGACTAAGTGTGCAGCATTTTCTGTGCCACGATGATTGCCCCATGCTTCCCTTGATAAGAGAGGTTAGGAATCTGCAACTTCTCCTGGTAGGATCAGTAGTCTAGGCTCCCCAAACACATCCAATCAAAATTTTGAGATAGCCATTTTTGTTCAGCATAGTTGACTACCAGTTAGAAAATATGTTTTTGAGGAGAACACACCCCCATAACCCTCAAGGCAAGGGTTTTAAGTAAAACCCTGGGGGTATAAAAGGGTTTTTATAGAAGGCGTTGTCATAGAAGCTTCAAAAAGGGCTTATTCCATTGGAAAGTCAAAGGACTAGTGCCCTTTTTAATAGTCAAAAATGATTGGAGAGCTACTAGCCCCTCCCCCATGCCTATCAGTCCCCCACACACATCCAATCAAAATTTTGAGATAGCCAGTTTAATCAGCATAGGCTAGTTGATTTCCAGAATTAAAATATGTTTTTGAGGAGGGAGGGCAAGGGTTTTAAGTTATGCCCTAGGGGCGTTCAAGGTTTTTCAAGAAGGCGTTGTTATAGAAACTTCAAAACAGGCTCATTCGATTGGAAATTCAAAAGGCCAGTCCCCTTTTTAATAGTCGAAAGTGATTGGAGGGCAACTAGCCTCCCCCCCCCCTCCACGCCCATAATTCCCACAAACACATCCAATAAAAATTCTGAGATAGCAATTTTGTTCAGCATAGTTGATTTCCAGATAGAAATATGTTTTTGAGGAGGATACTCCGTCACAGCCCACAGGGCAAGGGTTTTATGTTAGGCCCTGGGAGCATATAAGAGCGATGTTGGCTCAATGTATTATTATTTTTTTTTTCATTTAGACCAAGACACTTCCTACCAAAGAAGTTGTTATAGAAACTTCAAAAAGGGTTTATTTAATTGGAAATTAGAGTTGCGTGTGCCCTTTTTGATATTTGAAAGTGATTTGAAGGCAACTAACACCCCTTCCATGCCCACCAGTTCCCGAAACACATCCAATCAGAATTTTGAGATAGCCATCTTGTCCAGTGTACTTGATTTCCACATAGAAATTATATTTTTGAGGAGGACAGTCCCCCACAGCCCTTAGGGCAATGGTTGCAAGCTGTGCCCTGGGGGTACGTGAGGTTTTTATAGAAAGCTTTGTCATAGAAACTTCAAAAAAGGCTCATTCAATTGGAAATTCAAAGGGCTAGTGCACTTTTTAATAGCGAAAGTGATCGAAGGGCAACTAACCCCCCTCTCACGCCCACGTTTTCCTCAAACACATTCAATCAAAATTCTAAGATAGTCATTTTGTTTAACGTAGAAACTCAAAAAAGGCTCATTCAATTGGAAACCAAAAGGTCTAGTGTCCTTTTTAATGGTCAAAAGTGATTGGAAGGCTAGATATTTTTATAGTAAAGATTAATGAAGGTTAAAAGGTATAATGTATTATTTTTTGTTGTTGTTGTTTAGACCAGGTCACTTTGTATCAAAGGAGTTGATGTAGGAACTTCGAAAAGGGCTCATTCGATTGAAAATTGAAAGGGCTGATGCCCCTTTTAATAGTCGAAAGTGATTGGAAGTTAACTAATACCTCAACCAACCCCCCCCTTACACATGCCCATTATTTTTAAAAACTAAAAGTTGCCTCAAGATTAAATAAAAATTCACTATTTTAATGCTAATTCCCAATAAGGCATCTCAGCAGTATCCCAAGAACAACTGAGGGTATTATGTTCAAAATTTTGGGGCTTCTTCTGCTCTTAAAATTTCATCCAATCAAAATAGCGCAAGTGCATTCAAGCTATCAAGGAAAGTAAACAATTTTTTTTTGTGAATGGTATCAAGTTTTCCGTTTCATGTCAACTAGAGAAAATATGAAAGTAAATTAAAACCAACTATTTGTGTCCAGAAATTAAAAGGGTATATGTTGTTAAAAATAACAGAAAATATTTCTCCAGCATACAAATAGCAGGCCAAACTAAAAAGTCTTAAAAAAAACAAAACAATTTAAAGCATTATTTTCTTTTTCCCAAAAAAAACTATGTCAATATAAAATGAACAGAAATTAAAGGAAAAAAAACAAATGAATATGAATTGTAAGTTTAATGTACATATACTGATATTTAGTAATCAAATTGTTAATATTATTTGATTCATTAAAGTTTTAAAGTAAAAACATTATATTTTATTTCAGTAAAGTGCAAATTATGTTCTGGCCTTGGGAAGGCATAGGGGTTTTGAGCCCAGCTTATGTTAATTTCTGCTCGTTTTAAGATTGACTAGGTTATTTATTGTAATTTTTGTTCGTTTTGGGTTTCATTTATTCATTGATCGTGATCTGTGGTAGTTTCACACTTGGTACATTATTTGATTTTATCTTTGCTCATTTTTGTTCAATGGAGTTCTTTACTTTTCTTTGAAAAAATTATTTTGAGGAAATTTTTTTTTTTAATTAATCTTCTTTAAAGATCAAATGAAATGAGTAATTGCTTAGAAACAAGCAGTTGAGAGGGCTGGATCAATACTGAAACTTGAGAAACTGTCAATGACTAGAAGGTTGTTCAAGTCAGAGAGTTTGACAGTATTATGGACCAGGTTTGACACTATTGTTTAAAGTTCTCAAAGAGCTATTAGAAGACAACACAGACAAGATAATAAAAGAAAAAGTCGAATTTTTGTATTGCCACATTACCTGCTTTGATTTTATTTAGATTCTTATCCTAACTTAAATTACCTTCAATCGCATTGTCCAGCAAACAAGAAATTATCCTGCAGTTGGTGGTTAGTCAAGATGTTGAACCAATGAGTAGGCTGCATCTTATTCTTGAACCAATGGATGGGGCAAACAATCTTTGTCCACGGCTCCCTTGAAGGCCTCCACACTAGGAGCTGAGACTGCTTCTTTGCTTAGGGAGTTCCACAGCCCCACAGCTCTATTTGGGAAGTTGCTCTGTAGTCTGGTGTTGGCTTGATTGCAGTACAGCTTCATGGCGTGTCCTCTAGTTCATATTGACAGGTCAAGTTCAAGCATATTTTGGACTAAGTGTGCAGCATTTTCTGTGCCACGATGATTGCCCCATGCTTCCCTTGATAAGAGAGGTTAGGAATCTGCAACTTCTCCTGGTAGGATCAGTAGTCTAGGCTCCCCAAACACATCCAATCAAAATTTTGAGATAGCCATTTTGTTCAGCATAGTTGATTACCAGATAGAAAATATGTTTTTGAGGAGGACACTCCCCCACAACCCTAAAGGCAAGGGTTTTAAGTTACGCCCTGGGGGCATATAAGGGTTTTTATAGAAGGCGTTGTCATAGAAGCTTCAAAAAGGGCTTATTCCATTGGAAAGTCAAAGGGCTAGAGCCTTTTTTAATAGTCAAAAATGATTGGAGAGCTACTAGCCCCTCCCCCAGGTCTATCATTCCCCCACACACATCCAATCAAAATTTTGAGATAGCCATTTTAATCAGCATAGGCTAGTTGATTTCCAGATTTAAAATATGTTTTTGAGGAGGGCAAGGGTTTTAAGTTATGCCCTAGGGGCATATAAGGTTTTTTAAAGAAGGCATTGTTATAGAAACTTCAATACACGCTCATTCGATTGCAAATTCAAAAGGCCAGTGCCCTTTTTAATAGTCGAAAGTGATTGGAGGGCAACTAGCCTCCCCCCCCCCTCCACACCCATAATTCCCCCAAACACATCCAATAACAATTTTGAGATAGCAATTTTGTTCAGCATAGTCGATTTCCAGATAGAAATATGTTTTTGAGGAGGATACTCCGTCACAGCCCTCAGGGCAAGGGTTTTATGTTATGCCCTGGGAGCATATAAGAGCGATGTTGGCACAATGTATTTTTTTTTTTTTTCCTTTAGACCAGGGCACTTCGTATCAAAGAAGTTGTCATAGAAACTTCGAAAAGGGTTTATTTAATTGGAAATTAGTGGCTTGTGCCCTTTTTAATAGTTGAAAGTGATTGGAAGGCAACTAACACCCCTTCCATGCCCACCAGTTCCCGAAACACATCCAATCAAAATTTTGAGATAGCTATTTTGTCCACTGTACTTGATTTCCAGATAGAAATTATGTTTTTGAGGAGGACAGTCCCTCAAAGCCCTCAGGGCAATGGTTGTAAGTTATGCCTTGGGGGTACATGAGGTTTTTATAGAAAGCTTTGTCGTAGAAGCTTCAAAAAGGGCTCATTCAATTGGAAACTCAAAGGGTTAATGCACTTTTTAATAGCGAATGTGATTGAAGGGCAACTAACCCCCCTCTCACGCCCACCTTTTCCCCAAACACATCCAATCAAAATTTTAAAATAGCCATTTTGTTCAACGTAGAAATATCAAAAAAGGCTCATTCAATTGGAAACCGAAAGGCCTAGTGTCCTTGTTAATGGTCAAAAGTGATTGGAAGGCTTGACATTTTTATAGTTAAGATCAATGAAGGTATAAAAGGTATAATGTATTATTTTTTGTTGTTGTTGTTTAGACCAGGGCACTTTGTATCAAAGGAGTTGTTGTAGAAACTTCGAAAAGGGCTCATTTGATTGAAAATTGAAAGGGCTGATGCCCCTTTTAATAGTCGAAAGTGATTGGAGGGTAACTAATTCCCCTCCCACGCCCACCCTTCCGCTTTCCCATTATTTTTAAAAACTAAATGTTGCCGTAACATTAAATAAAAATGCACTATTTTAAGGCTAATTCCCAATAAGGCATCTCAGCAGTATCCAAAGAACAACTGAGGGTATTATGTTCAAACTTTTGGGGCTACTGCTGCTCTTAAAATTTAATCCAATCAAAATAGCGTAAGTGTATCCATGCAATCAAAGAAAGTAAACAATTTTTTTTGTGAATGGTATCAAGTTTTCCGTTTCATGTCAACTAGAGGAAGTATGAAAGTAAATTAAAACCTACTATTTGTGTCCAGAATTTAAAAGGGTATATGTTTTTAAAAATTGCTGAAAATATTTCTCCGGAATACAAATAGCAGGCCAAACTGTAAAGTCTTAAAAAAAAAACGATTTAAATCATTATTTTCTTTTTCCCAGAAAAGACTATGTCAATATAAAATGAACAGAAATTAAACGAAAAAAACAAAAAACAAATGAATATGCATTGTCAGTTTAATATGCATATACTGATATTTAGTAATCAAAATGTTAATATTATTTGATTCATTAAAGTTTTAAAGAAAAAACATCTATATTTTATATCAGTTAAGTGCAAATTATGTTCTTGCCTTGGAAAGGCATAGGGATTTTGAGCCCAGCTTATATTAATTTCTGCTCGTTTTGAGATTGACTTGGTTATCTATTGTAATTTATGTTCGTTTTGGCTATCATTTATTTATTGATGGTTATTTATGGTGGTTTCACACAAGGTAGATTATTTTATTTTTGCTCATTTTTTGTTCAATGGAGTTATTTACTTTTCTGTGAAAAACTTATTTTGTAGAAAAAGTTTTTTTTTAATTAATCTTCTTTAAAGATCAAATTAAATTAGTAATTGATTAGAAATACGCAGTTGAGAGCGGTGGATCAATTCTTAAACTTGAGAAACTGTCAATGACTAGAAGGTTGCTCAAGTCAGAGAGTTTGTCAGTATTATGGACCAGGTTTGACACTATTGTTCAAAGTTCTCAAAGAGCTAATAGAAGAGGACACAGACAAGATAATAAAAGAAAAAGTCGAATTTCTGCATTGCCACATTACCTGCTTTGATTTTATTTAGATTCTTATCCTAACTTAAATTACCTTCAATCGCATTGTCCAGCAAACAAGAAATTATTCTGCAGTTGCTGGTTAGTCAAGATGTTGAACCAATGAGTAAGCTGCATCTTATTCTTGAACCAATGGATGGGACAAACAATCTTTGTCCACAGCTCCCTTGAAGGCCTCCACACTAGGAGCTGAGACTGCTTCTTTACTTAGGGAGTCCCACAGCCTCACAGCTCTATTTGGGAAGAAGTTGTTCTGTAGTCTGGTGTTGGTTTGTTTGCAGTACAGCTTCATGGCGTTTCCTCTAGTTCATACTGATTGGTAAGGTTCAACCATATTTTGTTACAAGGATTGAGTGTGCATTATGTTGTATGCCATGATGATGGCCCCATGATTCCGTCGATAGGAAAGGTTAGGAATCAGCAACTTCTTCTGGTAAGATTAGTAGTCAAGGCTTCTACAACCCTATTCTGATTTATTTTCTCACCTTTGGACACTCTCTAGTTCTTTCTTGTCTCCTTTATTTAATCAGGTTGTCATATACCTACCAATTCCAGTTTTGGTCAAACAGTTCCTGTGTATAGCTTTGAGATCGGCCTTGGTGACCTACTGCAGAATGTTGTTTTTAAAATTCCCAGGGTCTGGAGGACTTTGGAAGCAACTGACTGAGCATGTTGATCAAACTTCAATTCATCATCCGATGGTATACCCAGGTCTCTTTCAGCATGGAATGCAACAATCATTTGCCCAATACCATCTATTCCATGTGTGTGATACTGATCTTGTGAGATGTGATGTGATACAATTCATTTTTTCTTCCAAATGAATTATCCTGCATTTCTTAATGTTGAATTCTAGACCCTAGAGTCTTGCCCAATCAGAGATTTTGTCTAGGTCAGCTTGTAATAAGGATTGCACTTTGGTTCTTTTTGTAGGGCTGATGTTTTTTCTCCTGGCTTACCCCAATTGCAATTAATTCTGCCAGTAGTTGAGGATGACATACTTTGTCAAATGCTTGGGCAAAATCTAAGAGATCAAGGTCTACTGGAATTCCTCTATTTAGAAGCTCTCTGACAAATCTGTACACATCCATCAGATTAGTATCAATGGATTGTAATGATCTAAATCCTTACTGACTCTGCATAATAAGATTGTTGAAGGTGGGGCGTCTGACAATGGCAGTTTGTTCTATTCCTACCAGAATTTTCCCAATAATGGTCGCAATGTTAATAGAGCAGTAATATGACGACTCAAATTGGCTGCCACCATTATGGATACAGGTAGTAGCATTCTGCTAGTCCTCAACCTTTTATGGATAGGGGCAAAATTATCATTCTGTCAGTCCTGAGACACTGTCTCTGTATCCAGGGATTTTTTGAAAAGTGCTGCAAGAGGCAAGGCCAATTCTGGATGAACTTCCTTTAATCTCCAAGGGTGTCAGGCCCTACAAATTTTTTCTGGTGTAGATTTTTCAGTCTAGCCTCAATGTTGTCTTTACTGACAGTAATTGGTGACATTGCTTTATCAACTGTATACTTAGGTTGGTCTGTAAGTAGATATCTATCTGGAATAGTGAAGACTCTTAGTAACTGATAGACCAGTGTCTCGGGTAATTGTTTAGGGCTGGTAATAGATACTCTATCAACAGAAGGCTCAGCTACAGAGTGTCTCCTGGGTTTTTGCAGGGATACATACCTACAAATTTCTTAGGATCTGATTTTGAAGCCTCTACAAGTGTTTTTCAATACTCTCTTGTTAGTTTTCATGAAAGCTGTCAAGCCTTATTACAGAGTTGCTTAAATAATTTACCTGTGTTAGCATATCTTTATATTTCTTCCACTGCTTTTTCTTTTTTTGGATTGCCATTTTAATATCACAGGTGAGAAAATGAAGAGTCGTTGGCTTACAGATCCAAGTGACCTAATTGCTTTATATTTGTTACAAGATAATAGGGTAAAGCTAACAATGATTCAACAGTGCAATTTTGCAACCCCTGTTGAAATTTCCCTTCAAAATGGAATAGCTATCCTTAACTGTGAACTTGCAGCACCATCTCTTGAAGTCGTTTTTGTATTTCAACAATTGGAAATACTTACACAATATACAGTACAACCAGATAAGAAAAGAACATTTAATTCAGTCAATGTCCTGTTTTTGACAAGAAAGGACCTCCCAACAATTTTTCAGGTATGCAATGTTCAAACCGCTGTTGTTTGGTTATTTATTGCAAAAAAAAAGTTGGGATCAGCAACAACGCATCAAGATACATCTGATTTTATCTGACTTCTAGTCACATTAGCTTTTTCTTGATAAAATTAAAATGGCAACAAATATTACATTGTCAAAACTAGGTTCCAAATTCTTGTTTAATGTAGTGGAATACCAGGTGCATTAAAAATATTCCTTCAGTCAAGTTCAAACGTAGATAATGGCTTTTATAAACTGATTTATTTCTTTTGTGAATATCTTGTAGTAACCTTGCGAAAATTATTGACAGACTGCAACAGGTCCTGTCAAAATATAGGTGACTCTGTTGAGACTTTAATGAACATATAAAACAGATGAGAAATACTTGGTGTCGAAATTGCAGGGTCCACTGACAAAAATATAGCTTTCAAATTTATGGGTGCCTGCTACTGCCAAAAAATTGCAGAGGTCCACATGGAAGTCATTTTTCCCTTTCCTTAGCACTAATCAATGAAACTAAAAAAAATGTTATCAAATTTGAAAAATCTTATTATTTGTGTGTGTGTGGGGGGGGGGGGGATGCCTAAAACCATGTGATAGAAACAACAAAAGTGACCCCCCCCCCAAAAAAAAAAAAATCCTAACCTATGTTTTGGATGAAGCTACGAATCTGCATATGAAAATAAAATCCACTAAATCAAATATAATGACAATAAACTTCTTAAATTTCTTGAAATCCACTCCTGTTTTCCTAAACCTTACCCCTTCCAAAATGCTAGTGTATCAATTTTGTTATATTAAATACTATTTGTATTTAATACTATATATTAGAATTTGTTAAACCAATTTTGTTATACTCAATAGTGCATACTAGAAACAATTTTGTTACTTTTTAATTCTACTTTTAGTTCTACTTTTTATAGACTACATTAAAGGAAGTTGAAGAAAAACAAAGAAACAACAATATATATGTTGAATATACAAGCTTCTGGGCATAGGTATTCCCTAAGTATTTCAACACGTGATAAAATGGGTTCTGTCTTGCCTTGAAAACAGGTAATTTTTTTGTTATGTCAAATTTGTAGGAGTTTTGTACCCTTTTCAGATAAAGCTTCAAACTTCTCAACAAACAATTAGATTCCTAGATGATTTTCCTACATACTGAAACCCTTTTCAAAACCAAAAGTCTTTAAATTGGGACTTCTGGAATAAAAAACTGTTGGCTTTTTTTTACAAAAACTGTCAAATCAGAAGTACCTTTACCCAACAAGAATCTCTTTCATTTTACTCCATGATTCAAGAGCATCTGCACTCTCAATGAATGACCAATCTTGTCCAGATAATTCTTGCCAAACTTGGTTTTAATTCATATAAACATGTCTTACATATTGACTATGCAAGACATTGGCATATGCTCATATGCAAAGTCTTGTTTAAGACAAAGATTCTTGCAGAAAAGCTTCAGATTGAACATCTTGATCTGGTGATTACAAACACAAGATTCAGGACAACACGCAGCATCTTATATGCTCTCATCTGAGACTGATAAGACAGAGGAAGAGAAGAAAGCATCAAAAGCAAGCAGTGGAACAAAGTTGGTTCATTAGCCAAAGACAAGATCCAACATAAACAGCATCCATCTGCTCATTATTCACGGACAATTTCTAATCCTATTCAACCAGCTGGATGACTGGAAGGTGTTCTATGCAAAGAAACTCTGCAGCATCCTCCGGGGCCAAATAAATTGCTTTGAGAAAACAAACTATGATAATTCTTTTTTTCTGGAACCAGTGTACTGAAGTCGACTGGGCAAAATAGACAAGAGCAATGAAAGCCTTTCCAAAGCCACAAAGATGTTTCTGGGATAAGACCTAGATCTTGCAAAGCTCTCGTTAAATCTATTGGCCGGGACTAAGATTGAAAGGCTATAAAATTATTGATTACACCATCTTTAAGACCCTATTCTCTGAAATTTATACATTTACATTATTATTAAAACTATTTGGTCAGTTTACCTGTGGATTGTGACAGCATCATCACGTTTGGCAAAGGCAAAAGTAAGTTTCAGCAAACTTAAACCAGTCATGACATGTTTATGCACAACAATGGACAATGGCAATTTTGATCACCTTGTCATGATGTGTTTTAAGAGTGCTAAACCAATGCTTGACTTTAAAACTAAAGTTTTTTAGTTGCAATTTCTTATTTTTCATTTGATCTGTATATTTTAATTACAATTGTCAAGTTCTTACTTCTGAGTTCTGTTTGTACACAAGTCATATTATCACTTTATTCCTCTTGTCTTATTCCTTTCTGCACTAGGTCAACAGCTAGTTGTACATTTGCTTCTTACAAGAAATTGAACTAACAGGCTAATCTTCTTCTGGCTATACAATACTTTTGGCTGAACTGTGCTCTCAAGCTTCATATTTGAAGTGGACATTATGCAAATTATTGAAAAAAAAACTTTTGGTAAAAATGACCAGCCAGTCATTAACTCCCCCCCCCCGCCCTTAAAATATTGGGTAGTGTTACCCCCAGCAAGTCTGAGAATTTTAAGCTGATTTTCAAAAAAGAGCAAAACACCCTTAAAAAATTCAACAAATTTTGATGAAGATTGCATAATCAGATCCAGTATATCAAAGATCTTTACTGTAGATGCTTCAAGATTTTATCTACAAAATGCAAAATTTTGTGCTTTTTTGCCAGAAAAAGACCACAGATGTATGTTTATTTGTTTTTTTCCCCTAGAGGTCATTATAGGACATCGATAGTTCTAGAAGATTAGGAGACTTCTCATTTGAATGAAAATTAAAGGTTGTAGTGCCATTTTTAAGTGATCAAAAACATTGGAGGGATTTTAGCCCATGCTTTTCCAGCAATGCCATCTACTGAAAATTTGAGAGTTATTTGATTTGCCATAGTTGAAAGGTCTAATGACTATGCCTCTGACCACTGGGGGTCCGTGATCATCTATGGTCCCTGCAGCAAGATCCAAAATAGTCCATGGGGACATGGCTGAAGTTACGCAATTTGCCTATTATTTACATACAGTTTTTGTTATTTGGAAATAAAAGAATTTTTCAGGGGGAATTTTTCATGAAGATAAAAGTTTCCAAGGGGAACTGTCAAGGATAAATTTTATAAATAAAAGGGAGAAGGGGGGAGGGACAATCCTGTCATGATTTGAAAAATGATCAGAAATTAAATTGAAAAAAAAACAACAAGTTTTTTAACTGAAAGCAAGGAGCATTAAAACTTTAACCTGATTAAAGTTATTTCATGTATGAGGGGGGCTACCTTTTCCTCATCCCTTGCATTTTATGACTATTTCTAGCAATTCTTTAAGAAC
Source organism: Artemia sp. Qi Xiang Cuo (assembly GCF_049724085.1). Taxonomy (NCBI): domain Eukaryota; kingdom Metazoa; phylum Arthropoda; class Branchiopoda; order Anostraca; family Artemiidae; genus Artemia; species Artemia sp. Qi Xiang Cuo. Next base: position 68,133,186 of record NC_142803.1, on the reverse strand, counting down.
ATATCCTGAAATACAAGGGAATAAAAAGCACCTTGAGAGATCATAAGAATTAACAAAAATTAGCAGGAGTGAAAGAGGGGCAGCCCAATTCAAGTATATACTCAATTTGGTGCAGTTGCACTTAATCGTAAACAGAAGGTCTAAACTGTTGAAGGAATGTAGTGATGAAAAGCCATAACATTGTTATTTGCTATCTAAATATATTTAAGTGAGGTTTGTCATTGAATTTACAGTGATATAAGCTTTAATTCTTTAGGGTTTAGGAGGGGGGACAGGTACCTAGATTAGATTACGTATTTAATATCTGGTCTGCTATACCCCTCCCCCCCTCCACCCCCACTAAGCATAACTATAAGGGGGCAAGTCTTCACTTTCACATACACTTTCTGGTTCATTGACATTAAATTCTAATTAGCTCTCTTATTTTTAATAATTTTAAACTTGACTAATAAAGTGCCCTTAACTTCAAATTAATTTTATATAAGCTATATTAAAATATACAGATATAAACAATCTAATGTAGGCCTACTGTTTATCTAATTACATAGAAACTAAAGCTGTTGAGTGTACTCTTGTAAAGGTTTTGGGCATAACTTAGGTACAAGTCTTTGCCTTTTTGGTTTTTTATTGGCCTAGCTCAGTTAAGTTGTAGCCTACTTATATTGGACAACACCTGAGTATAGCAAACAGTATGCTTTATATACTTGTCAATTAGTTTTACAAAATTGCTTAACACTAATGATTAAAATATAAAACAAAATCAAATTGACTTTTGGGTGTTGATTTTTTTAATTTTCCATTCACAAATGAAGAAATAAATCCTTTTCTACCAAACAAGCTTCTGATGGCCTCTGAGTGAATAAAACTAGAGTAGGCCTAGCCTAGTGTTGCTCACGGATAGTACAGCAATTATCATAAGTCTAAGGCAGGCATACATCACACTCTTTAGCTTTAAAATATTGGTAAAGATCTACCAAAGCATATTATTGAGTTAGAAATAAAGTGAATACACCATTTGATGCCTTTTTTTATGCTGATTACAAATATAATAATCATTTCTATCGGAAATGAATTTCAGCCGCCCCCCTATATATATCTAACCCAACCTAACCTTGAATTGGCATATATAGGAGGGGGCTGAAATTCATTTCTGATAGAAATGAATATTATATTTGTAATCAGCATAAAAAAGGCATCGAATGGTGTATTCACTTGTCCTAACTCAATAATATGATTTGGTAGAACTTTACCCTTTTTTATGCTGATTACAAATATAGTAATCATTTCTATCGGAAATGAATTTCAGCCCCCCCCCTATAAATACCAATTCAGGGTATATATTTCTACAACCTAACATAACCCTGAATTGGCATATATAGGGGGGGGGGCTGAAATTCATTTCTGATAGAAATGATTATTATATTTGTAATCAGCATAAAAAAAGCATCAAATGGTGAATTCACTTTATTCCTAACTCAATAATATGATTTGGTAGAACTTTACCAAAATATCTTCCTAAGGGTCATTGAGGCTCTAGATCCATTCTTGAGAATTTCATCTAGCCTACCTAACACAACTAAGCCTACTTTCTAAGACAGACAAAAGTCCCTTAGATAGAATTTTACCAGCTATATGTCTAATAATTAAGTCCTAGATTACAAAAGAAATATTTGCCTATTGTTGTTTTTGATTGTTTTTATTGGGCAGCAAGAACAAAGTGAAGATGGAAAGGCATAAATTATTGCACCCCTACAAAATTGTAGACTTTTGCAATACAGTTTAGTTTAGAGATATCTGACCCTGGTTGGACAGGGGGCTGGGATACAACCATAACTGGATATTTTGGTCAATATCTACGAAATCATATTATTGATTTAGAACTAAAGTTAATATATCGTTTGATATCTATTTTTATGTTGCTTATAAATATAGTAAGAATTTATATTAACACATACTGCAGGGGCCCCCCCCCCCGATTATTGCGAAACCGAAACTAATCCGGAATTTGCCGAGATAGGGGGGGGGCGGAAAATAATTTCCGATAGAAATTCTTATTATATTCGTAATCAGCATAAAAAAAAGGCATCGAATGGTGTATTCACTTTTGTTCTAACTCAATAATATGATTTCGTAGATATTGACCGAGATTTTTATGTTTAGAGAGAAATCCAATGGTAGGCTATGGTCTTTGTTTCTTCCTAGGCTATATGCCTACTCTGAATTCACTGATGGCCCTATATCATGGCTACTGATAAGAGACCAGTGCAAATTTTAATTTCGAATATACTTGATTCCAATAAAGTAGACGAAAAACCAAACAAAAAACTATTAAAAGCAAACCCAGCTCAAAACATTTACGCTTGTTAAGCTTTAACTTTTAAATTTCCTGTGCTAAGTTCGAATTACGGGCTTCCGGAATATCTGCTTTGAGATAGACACCAGTTTAACGCAAAAATGAACCAGGATCATTTTTCTAGGGAAAATTTGCAAGGAGTGCAGTTTAAGAAAAAATGCGAAACCATCGCCGTCAAAACCATTGATTTGTTCTAAAAAGCAGAAAAAAGAATTAATTCTTTCTTTTCATCCCGAAAAATTTGGGGAATATAAAAATTTCAATTCTGTAATTTTTGTACCACTGAGTTGTACAAATGTTCCCTTAACCAATGTTATTTATTCTATATTATGTTGGTCCTCTTTATTAAACCTTGTGTCTAAGTAAAGTAAATCCCTTTATTCTTTTTCTGCTAAACATAAAGAGAGTGAAAGAGAAAGATAAGTCTTCTGATATATGACAGTGCCTTTTCTAGGTTTTCTTGGTATCTAAATTAAACAAACTACTTATTTAGCCAAAACCCCTATTTTAGCCCTAGAACTTTCCCTGCATGTTGTCAAAAGACCTCTTCATTAACTGAATGTCACTTAGGCTTTCTCAACTGCTTTATATTTCTCAAACTGCTTCTCAACATTTCATGTCAACCTTATTTTTCTATTTACCATCAGATCAGCGTGGGTACTCGTTCAACAATTATGTGATAACTACAGGCAGAGTGTATTTATATTTCACATATTTCGTCACCATTAGGCCTATTGGACCATTCCTAAAAATTGTTCGGTAGACTGTTCTCAAAGACAAGATCAGCCTAAAAAAAAAGTAAATCAGGGAGATCGAAGTTTAACTGAACAGATATTTCCCCATTTGATCAGTTTATTGAATACCGTTCAGGAAACGGTTTTTGGCAATCATTTTATAAGTTTTGAATTTCCAGCAACGAAAATTAGGTGTAACGGCGACAACAGGTCAGTTTAAAAAAAATAAAAATTAAAAAAAAAATTTCGAAGAAAGTATTCATGGAAGGAAAATAGAGTAGTAACAAAATCTTAAAGGAGTAGAAATAAGCCAAACTTAAAGGAGTAAATATTCAGACTTTGATTACTACGACTTATTTTTTTAAAACTTTACAGTTATGTCTTCAAAAGGCCAAAGCGTTCTTAGCACTAAAAGATATAGTAGCCCATTTTTATTACAAAATGATTCTAAAATTAAAAGTTTGGTTGTCTTGCATAGGGGAAATTCCTTTATAACTATAAAAAAAAGGACAAAAGGAAAGGTTCAACTTTGTAGCCCGGCTTTAATTTTCACTGTTTAAGAAATAATTTTGATACGATTCCTGTGTCTTAGCCATGAAAGGAGAAATTGAAACAGCAAATTCAACCGAAATTTATAACAAAAATAACTCATAAAAAGTGGTAAATGAGTAAACCAGCGGGAAAGTGCTCTTTTTTTCAGACTCAATTTGTTTATTCATCATCCTAAGAATTTTTTAAAAGAAGGTTTTATTGTTCTAAGAAAATATTTTGATTTGGTCTTGTACTGGTCACGTATCCTAAAAATGCACAATACTGATTTAAAAATTATTCCAGCACCAAAAAACTACATCTCGGTAAAATATATTTTGCAAGTCCTTCTGACATCAAGCATCAGTAAATACTATTTTTTACCCTCTGATAGATCTATATAGATTTTCAATTCATCAAACCAACCTGGGTTCTAACTTTCTTTTGTAATTAATAGATTTCAGGTATTTTCCACTTTCTCCAAGTAAACTAAAACTGGTAATATACGACAAAAAAGATCCAAATCAAACTGTTGCTCTGGTAACATAATTAAGCAAAACGAATTAAAACATATTAATTTCTGCTTTCTACAAGAGTGATTGGTTGAAACCCTTAGGTAGCACTTGTTTATTTTTTTCCAAAGAAAAGACAGAAACCTAATATTCTATTTATTTTTACCTATTTTATTCCTGAAGAGGTTAAACAACTTATATAAAAAAACATACATCAGTTAAACTATATTCACTCAAATTACTAAGGAAATACGCATAGAGAATTAAGATCATTTTGGCTTCTATGGTATTATTATTTGTAATCTATTTAATGCTTTTTGATTCACCTGCCTCAATATTTGGTTAGAAAAGGGCCCAATAGATAACCACTAGCTCTGGGAAATTTCTAGCTCATAAATAACAAAGGTCTCTTGGGCCGGGGGGACACCCCCCGGTCTCCGCAAATCAGGGAGACCGAAAATGACCCTTGGCAGGTCGCTAATGAAGGAGGCGAAGCTGGCGAGGTCCTCGTTGGAGGAGCTATGGTTGAAGGCTCAGGACAGGTCGTCGTGGCGAATCACTGTTGCTGCCTTATGCGCCCCCAGGCGTAGGAGGACCTACGGCTAAGGCTAAGGTCTCATGGGCTTAAATGGGGATTTTTCAAATAGGAAAATAATCAAGGAAGGGGGGGACAACCTCAATTTACTGTTTCCGAATTTAAGATCGAGTTTTATTTACAGTTCCTTCGTTGGAAGTTAGTCACTCTTAGCTATAACCATTTTTCAAAAATGGATTTTTGATAAATCTGTAATACTAAAATAGCTTGAACGTTAACGTCTTTATAAATTGTAGAAACTGTCAGAAAGTCCATAGTTTTTATTATGTTTGAAAACATCTGGTTAAACGATCCAAAAAATAATGTTTTCTCTTTTCAAACATTTTGCTTTGGGAATTTGGCACCAAAAACCAATATTCAGGTCCTTGAATTATATTTAACCCTACAGAAGCAAGGGATTTGATGAAAAAGTCAAATCCATAAGAGTGTACAGAAGGTTAACACTCCCAAGGCTATCATAGGAAGTGCAGTAGCACTGCCTAGGTAAAGGGTGGTATGATTTCAATGTGTTAGTTAAATTTTTCCTCAGGTCACTTCCCACCAAGATGGTTGTTGTAAGATCTTAGAAGGGACTCACTTGGTCGAAAATGGCAGTTGTGGGACCATTTTTAAAAGTCAAAGTAACCAGAGCGGAACCAACCCCAACCGGACTTTCGCAAATGCCCTCCTACAACTCTCAAAAATATTCAAACAACATTTTTAAATTGCCATTTTATTCGAAATAATCGAAAGATCCTGTAGCTAAACCTCCAGGCTCGGCAACACCCTTTAAAGCCTCAGGGACAAGAGGTGTAGACTATGCAAATTCCCCATTGTTTTTATATTGCGTATGTAACACATATTGCAACGGTGTTAAGGAAAAGCGATCGGGGAATGTTTAGGGGACAGCATTCCTTGATCCTAAACTAAAAGAAACTATGTGAATGCACAGGATTTACCTGTAATACAAGATATAAGATAAGATTTAATTTCTGAAAAATCTCTATTACAAGCCCAGGCGGGTCAAACTCACATCTTACAGACAAAAAAAAAAAAAAAAAAAAAAAAAAAAGAAAATATAATGACAATTACACGGACAATTTAATAAAACATAATTCAGTAAAAAAAAAACTAAAACGGAAGCTACAAATTTGCAAATAAATAATAAACAACTGTAAGGTAAAAAGTGGGGACTCACTAATTTAATGTGTTTACTATGCAGGGGGCAAAAGTACTTCTATATCTTGAAGCGGAAAAATTGATTGGGAGTAAGAAGGAGGTTTTTTGTTAAAACAGACTGAGGGAGGCAAGGTCGAAGTGAAAAAAGGTACAGGGGAAAAATAAATTTGTCCAGGGGTTGTGGAAGGCGTTATTGGCAAAATACAAAGACATGTTTGATCTGCTTTCTTTGAGGATGACCTGATTGGCTTTCCGATGATAAGAGATATAAGGGAATTTACCCTCATTGAAAATAATTCTTAGGCACTCTTTGTGGACTGTCTCCATCCTTTCTGAGAATTCATTGGAAATACCAGGAAGCCAAACGGGACTGGCGTAGTCAAGGATTTGGTGTACAAATCAAAGGTAAACTCTCAACTAATGCGATTTAGGAGATTTTTTATTATTTATGGGGGGAAAATTAGACATGTAGGCGTTTAAAAATACGGTTAATGTCATAATCTTATTTTAAGTCGCTTGAGATAGTAGCATCTAATAATTTCGTAGTAGTAACTAACATTTGCGTGCATTATAGGAGCGGTAATAAAAGGGGGGATCTTAAGTAAATTAATTGTCAAAATAATTGACTATATTTCAGGAACGGCTACGTTTATTAAGTTGTAACTTACAAGGCATGCTGAGGGGGACCGAAAACTAAATCAAAGGACACGATGTTCAAACGGGCTGCCAATCTAGGGCAAGTGGAGAAGGATATCGAGGTGATATGTCAAAAGGGGGTATTTTAAATATCTTAAGAACAGCTAAGTGTATTATTTAAAATTTTTATGAGATGCTATAATAAGTCTAAGGACATCATGTACATCCAAGTTGCCAAAAGGGGAGATCTGTAATACATCAAATACATCAGTAACGGTATCAAATACATGTATAGATTACATAAGTACTTAGCTTACTACGTAAGTTAAGTAGAAACTTTCAGAGAATATTAGAGAGCAGGCTGTTAAATTAAATCACAAGATACTAAGTGCAAAGGTTGAATCAGCAAATGCTCAAAAATCACTAATGGCAATAAGTGCAATTATAATTGGCCAATTCTGCTTTAAAATTAATAAAAAACTTTTTTTTTTTGGTTGCAAATAAGACACCTCGGCAATATATCAAGAACGACTGGGGTTATTAAGTTGAAACTTTTGGGGAACACCACTATCACTATGTTGGCTCATAAAATTAAATAAATAAAAATAGTGTAAGTGTATTCAGGTTGTCAAAGACCATAGATAAAGTCTTTTAGGAATGAGATTAAGTTTTGCTTTTCAGGTAAATTTCAGAAGCTATAAAATTAAATTAAAAAACACATATCTTATCAGAATTAAAAATTGTTGCAAAAGTTTCTCCAACATAAAAATAGAAACCCATATTATGGATTCTTGTAGAAACAAACTGAAAAGATATAAAATATTATTATTTCCATAAAAAGACTAGGTCAATAAAAAACGAATAGAAATTATTCCACAAAAAAAAAAGTTTTTCAAAGAAAAGTAGAGCTCCGTACAATGAGCAAAAATAAAGTAAAAGAATCTTTCAAGGGTAAAACTACCACAAATCACCATCAATAAATAAATGAAACTCAAAAGGAACAGAAATTACAACAAATAGCCGATCAATAGCAAAACAAGCAAAAATTAACATGAGCAGGGCTGATAATCCCCATGCCTTCCCAAGACCAGAACACAATTTATGCTTTACTGAAACAAAATACATATGAAATGTTTTTACTTTGCTTACTCTCATAAATACAAAACTATCAAAACTTGAAGGAATATGCCTAAAATCATTATATGTCAATTAAACTAACAATTCACGGTCTTTTTTTTTTTTTTTTTAGTAAAGCGCAAACCATAAGTTTGCGAGAAACACTTTTGCAATATACATAACATTAATTGGCTACTAACCCATATGCACTTGTTGGTGCCTGTTCAAGTTGCGAGAAAAACAACGCATACAACGCATTTAAATGGCTTCTCACGTGCATGCACTCTTTGGTGCAGGTTCAAATGTGAAGAATGAGAAAAGGTTTTGTCAGAAACGTTACACGTAAACGGCTTTTCACCCGTATGCATTCTTTTATGAGTTTTCAAATTTTGAGGTTGAGAAAAGGTCTTGTCAGAAAAGGTCTCATTCAGAAAAGCATTTTTTACATTCATCGCATTTAAACGGCTTCTCACCTGTATACACTCTTTGATGCCGGTTCAAATGTGATGATTGAGAAAAGGTTTTGTCACAAACATTTTTCGGATTTTCGGTTTTTCACCCGTATGCATGTTGTGATGGGTTTTCAAATTTGCAAGTTGAAAAAAGGTCTTGTCACATACATCACACTCAAACAGTTTTTCACCAGTATGTATTCTTTTATGTTTATTCAAACTTGCAAGTTGATAAAACGTCTTGTCACATACATCACACTTAAACGATTTTTCACCTGTATGTATGCTTTGATGTGTTTTCAAATTTGCAAGTTGAGAAAAGGTCTTGTCACATACATCACACTTAAACGGCTTTTCACCAGTGTGCATTCTTTTATGAGTTTTCAAATTTTCAGGTTGAGAAAAGGTCTTGTCACATACATCACACTTAAACGGCTTTTCATTAGTGTGCACTCTTTGGTGCCGGTTCAAATCGGCTGATCGAGAAAAGGTTTTGTCACAAACATTACACTTGAACGGTTTTCCATTTGAACGGTTTTCACCGGTATGCGTTCCTTGATGTGTGTTTAATGTATTAGTACGAGAAAAGGTCTTGTCACATTCGTCGCATTTAAACAGTTTCTCACCAGTATGTATTCTTTGATGTGTTTTCAAACTTGAAGGTTGAGAAAAGGCCTTCTCACATTCATCACATTTAAACGGTTTTTCACCTGTATGCAGTCTTTTATGTCTATTCAAATGCGCAGGTTGAGAAAAGGTCTTGTCACATACATAACATTTAAACGGTTTTTCACCAGTATGCACTCTTTGGTGCTGGTTCAAACACTGCATTCGAGGAAATAACTTGTCACATACCTCACATCCATATGTTTTTTTCTTTTTATGAGTACTTTGATATCTTTCCAATTTTCTATACTTTTTATTTTGCAGGCAACTTTTCAAATCATTTTTCTGATTTCCTAAGCCTTTCCCTTCAGATTCCGGTGCACAAACATTTGAGAAACCACTCGTAGATGAATTTTTTGAAACAACTAGTGACGTATTTCCCTGTAAGTGTATTCCAGACACGTGTGGGGAAAAGTGACCTAAAATATAAAAGTCTATAGAGCTAAAAAAACAACAAAAAACGAATAAAACAAAATATCAAAACTCACTAAACCGAAAACAAAAAATAAATCTTTCAATATGTTTTAAAAGTCTGCAGAAAAAACAGTATATGTTTCAATATGTTTTAAAACTTAATTTTATTTTCGATCCCTCTTCTCTACCTCGTGATGAAAATTATATTAGCTTTGGAAATTAGTTATTCTAATACAACGAAAGAGTGAAAAAGAAACCCTAAACGATCAAAAAGGACATTGTGTTGTAAAGCAAACCATAAGGGATGGATAAAAAATATTACCACAAATATAATAGGCAATTTTGTTTAGCAATCTATTTCTTTTTTGATTTTCCTTAGCTAAAAAATTTGTGAAACAACTACCCTATTCTTAAAAATACAAATGCTCAACATATGTTACCCACTGAGTTCATTTTTTTCTAATTAATAAAGAGAACTCTTGTCAGATTTTTGTTGATAAACATAACAAACAATTTTTGCTGAATCTCAAACAAATTTTTACAGTGTATATATCCTCTTTAATACCTCGCTCTTTACGCTAAAATTTTTAGTACTTTAGAAAAAAAGCTTCTTATTGTTCCATTTAAACGAACATAGTGTTTTAGAAGCCCTTCTTAAAGAACTGGGACAAAATTCAAACTTTAGCGTAAATATCGAAGTGTTGAGGAGGGGGCAACAACCTTTATGTACGTAATAATTTCTGTTCGTTTCAAGTTTTAATGTTGCTCTTTAATTCCACTTGAATATTTGTTTTTAAAATTTAATTTCTGATCGTTTTTTAACTAGTCCCAGGAAATCTGAAACAACCTCCACGGGAAAATACCCTCTCCACGGATACGATATCTAGAAAATTCAATGCCGGAGAATATTTATCCAGGTAATTACCCTTAACAACTGTTAAGGGCAATTACCCTTAACAACTGTTAAGGGTAATTACCCTTAACAACGCGTAAAACTGAGACGGAAAAGAGAAAGCAAGAAACATAAAAAACAACTGTATAGGAAGTCTGGAAAATTCTCCAAGGGTATAATTTACCGTGACAAGTTCACCTCCTCTAACCTTATCTCCCCCTAGAGTTACCCCTGTGAAAAAAACACTAGCAGATAATTCGTATTCCCACCCTAAAATGTATGCATGCTTCCCAACAACAAACACTATGCGTAAACAATGGACAACTTTTATAACTTAAAGATCATTCCCCTTGGGCTTTAAGGGAGGGGGGAAGGTTATATCCAAAGCCATAGTTATTGGACCTTTCAACTGTGATGGACAAAATTAAAAAAAAAATATTTTTTTAAAATTCATAAAAATTTTATAGTACAATTTCAGGGGAAAAGGGGTGGGTCGGGGCCTAGTAAGTTGCCCTCCAAACTTTTGTTCACTTAAAAAGGGCACTAGAACTTTTAATTACCGTTTGAATGAGACCTCTCATTATAATTGTCAACTCACGTGACCAGAGACAACTTTTCCGTATATAATATAGAAAATCGACATATTCCTTCAAGAAAACCGTATCTAATTTCAGTATTTATCCTAAAGCCACTTTGCATTTGCAAACGGTAATGAGAAAAGCAGGTACGTTTTCAAACCATCTCGTTAGCTGCCATGGGGTAAACTTAAAGACTTTATCGAAAATAGCGAGGGTTGAGGAAAGGCCACATGGAAAAATTTCTATATGGTATTCTAGGACCACTGGGTCAATAAGAACATCCCTGGGAAGAAAAAACAAATAAACAAATAAACACGCATTCATGATCTTCCTTCTGCCAAAAATACAAAATTCCACATTTTTGCAGACAGAAACTTGAACCTCAACAATAGGTTTCTCTGATATGCTGAATCTGATGATGGGATTTTCCTTAACTTTTGAGGAAAAGTTAATCCTCTAACTATAAGGGGGTGTTTTTCTCTTTTTTCAAAAATAAAACAATTTCTATAGAAAGTTTTCGTAACCATTGTTGGGTAAGACTAAACTAAATAAATATTATATATTTGAAATCATCATCAAATATAATTCTTTTGATGTATCTATTAGTATCAAAATTCTTTTTTTTTAGTTTCTTTTACTATTGCACCAAGTTACTCTTTCCTTATAGTTCGTTACCCTGAACTGTTGGTAATAAAACCTATAAAACTACTTTCAAGCGAAAATTAAAAAATTTTCATGAAAGACTACAAAAAAAATTGGCAACCATCTACACAGAACTAAATAAAACAAAAGTTTCATCTTAAGATTAAGTTCCTTTGTCCTATTTTATCCAATAAAATATTCCCAATACATTTCAATCAACAAAAACACAATGTTTCAGATGTACCTTCATTGTTAGAACATTTGGATTCCTGGGTATCGTCTTCAAATTTACATGGTCCTGAAATGCTAGGTAAATTGAGCAAAGGAACATCTTCACGTTTTTGTGACAAAAGATGGTTTGGAAAATGAAATGGCTTCTCGTTGTCATTAAGTAAAGCATCTTCAACTTCTAAAACAAAATTTAAATTAAACAGACATAGAAAAATTTAACAGTAAAGCTTACTAAGCAAATCTGGCAGTTTTTTCTTTTTATTTAAATGTAAAAATGTAAATATACAAACATTATATGTATACATATAATCAGATATATATGCAGGTTTTTTTCACAAATCGTTTTTAAAAATTTAGTTTTGATAAAGAAGCAAAGCCAAAAGACCGAACCGGTCTTATTGAAACTAAATATGCTACATTTCAGAATATTCTAAGATAAAACTGATGATAAAAACTTTTAGTAGAAACAAATAAACTGATGAAAACTTCTTTTTTGAATTAATTAGGAAAAAACTTAGAATTAAAGTTGTTCCTTTCAAATTCCTTTAGAGTCCATGTTAAAATTATTTAACTTGTGTTTACCGTTTTCTTACACAAGTTGAAATATAATTTGCACGAAAAAGCCCAATTTAGTCAGGCCAGTAAAAAAAATACCAAACTCAGGTTATGTTGCTAGATCAGGTGAACAGATAGAAACCAAAATCGATGCCTTTATGCGTCTGTTATCACCAGACAAGCTAAAGATATATAACATGTAAGAGATAGCCGGGAAGTTTCCTAAACCGTTCGCCCTAAATAAACAGTGAAAAGCAATGACAATAAAAACTTTGGACGCTTCGGTCGTAAATTTAGGGAGACCGTCATCAGCAAATACCCGGTATTTTTTTTCATTGCTTTTCGCTCTCTTTGGAAATGGTTTATCACTATTTGAACTATTATTTGAACAATCTAAGAAAACATCACTTTTATCATTTTTTAATATGCAATCAGACTCGCTATATTCTTCGAGCAGTATTGACAGTCCTGTCTAGTTTCTATGCAGTTCAAATCACAACAGCCAATTTTCTGCTTATTTCAAATTCAACTTGAAATCAATATAATAGACAGATTTATCTCAAAATCTGTAAAGAAATATACACAATATAAATATGAATTGAATAATCTATATTAAGATGTAATTTTAAGGCTTAAGTTTAACCTTATTGAAAAATTAAATAAAAAAACAAGTTTTTTAAACTGAAATTTAGGAGCAACATTAAAACTGAAAACCAATAGATAATATAACGTATTTTAAGGGGATTGCCTCCGCCTCAACACCACGCTCTTTAAGCAGAAGTTTTCAGTACTTTTGAAAAAACATTCTTATTTTTCCAATTAAACGAAAATAGTGTCCCAGAAGTCCTTCTTGAAGAATTGGGACAAAATTAAAACTTTAGCGTAAAGAGCGCGGTGTTGAGAAGGAGGTAACCCCTTTCATATTATTAATAGTCTCTGTTCGTTTTAAGTTTTAATGTTGCTCCTTACTTCCCGTTGAAATAACTTGTTTTTTTATGTTTAATTTCTGATCGTTTTTCAATAGCCCCAAGAAATTTGGCCTCACCTTCACGGAGAAGTACCCTCTCCACGAATATATCCTCTAGACAATTCAATCCCAGTAAAAATTTATCCAAACAATTACCCTTAACAACCCCACACGTAAAATTGAGACGGAAAAGAGAAAGCAAGAAAAAAAATGTATAGGAATTCTGGCAAATTCCCCCAGTGTATAAATTTGCATGACAATTCTCTCCCTAGAACCTTCCCTCCCCGTTTAAATTTCTCCCATGAAAAAAAAAAAAAAAAAAAAAAAAACAGAAGAAAATTTAAACCATAAAGTGCATGCACGCTTCCAAATAACAAAAAATACGCGTAAAAATGGGGCAATTTTTATACATTAAAGACCGTTCCCCAGGGGATTTGGGGGGGGGGATCATGTTACATTCAAAGGTATAGTTATTGGGACTTTCAACTATGATAAATAAAAGAACTATCTAAAAAAATTCGGACGATTTTGGGGGGAAAAGAGTGGGGAGGAGGCCAAGCTGCGCTCCAATCTTTTCTGTCACTTAAAAAGGGCACTAGAACTTCAATTTGAATGAGCCTTTTCATTATATTATAGGATCACTGGGCCTATACGATTACCCCTGGGAGAAAAACTACAACTAAGAAAAAAAGAACAAATAAACACGCATCGATGATCTTTCTTTTGGCATAAATTTAAAATTCCACATTTTTCCAGATAGACACTTGAAACCTCAACAATAGGGTTCTCAGATACGCTGAATTTGATTTTCATTACTATGACTTTCAAGGGATGTTTCATCCTTTTTTCGAAAATAAGGAAAATTTTCTCAGAATAGTAACCTTTGATAAGTAAGACTTAATGAAACTTATATAATTGAAATTAGCATAAAAATCCGATCCTTTTGCTGTATCTATTGGTATAAAAATTCCGTTTTTAGAGTTTCAGCTACTACTGAGCTGAGTTGCTTCTTACTTACAGTTCGTTAACACGAAGTGTTTGATAATTTAACCTACCAAACCACTTTCAAGTCAAAATTTTGAAATTTTCATAAAACACTATAAAAACGGTTTAGAAAATACCGGCATATTGGAATAAAACAAACTTCCATCTTAAGATTGGAAGCCCCTTTGTCCTATTTTTGTTCAATAGAATATTATCCAATACATTTCAGTCAACAAAAATACAATGTTTCAGATGTACCTTCATTGTTAAAAAATTTGGATTCCTGGGTGTTGTATTCCAATTTAAATGGTCCTGAAATGCTAGGTAAATTAGGCAAAGGAACATCTTTACGTTTTGGCGACGAAAGGTGGTTTGGAAAATGAAAGGGCTTCTCGCTGTCACCTGATAAAGCATCTTCAACTTCTAAAACAAATTTGAATTAAACAGACATAGAATTATTTAACAGTAAAGTTTACCAAGCATATCTGACAGTCTTTTCTTTTTAGTTACGTGTAAAAAATGTAAATATACAAACATTATATGTACACATATAATGATATGTATGTGCATGTTTGTTCACAAATCGTTTTTAAAATACAATTCTTATAAAGAAAAAGAAAACCAGAGAGAGAGAGAGAGTGAGTGAGAGAGTGATAGAAGGAGAAAGAGAGAGAGAGAGAAAGAATTAGAGATAAAGAGAGTGAGAGAGAAAGAGAGAGAGAGGAGGAGAGATGAATAATTTATTAACCAAAATAACACTTACATATATATATATATATATATATATATATATATATATATATATATATATATATATATATATATATATATATATATATATATATATGTATATATATACAAAAAAAAAAAAAAAAAAAAAAAAAAAAAAAAAAAAAAAACTTCCCAGAAGGTAGCGGTTTCAACCCACTCTTGAACTGTCTAAAATTATCTGCCTACTTTATACCCTCCGGGAGAGAATTCCACAGCTGTGGTCCTACTAAACGCGGAACTCCGAGTACTCCGAGAACCTACGACACTATCCCAGAAGCATATCTAGTTTCATAACAATCAAAAAACGAGTTAGACTTAAAATTTTTCAAAAGCACTCCAGCGAATAACGATTCAAATATTGATAAACAAAAACAGCTACTTGATAATCTCTTAACTTAAAAACGGTTAGAATTTTCATTTTAGTGAAGCAACTCAAAGTGCTATTTTCAAATCTTACATATCCCTCTAAGACACGAACAACTTTATTTTGTAAAATTTGGAATCTTTTAAAACTTGATACAAAAGAACTAGTCCACAGTAAACGACCATAAGAAAGATACGAATTGATAAGAAAATGATTTAGACTCATTAGAAATCTTGGTGGAAGCTGATTCCTTAGCCTTCTTATAAGATCCAGTCCTTTTGCCGCTTTTGCTGATATTAGGTCACAGTGTTGTTTCCAACTCAAATTACAGTCAAGATAAATCCTAAATATTTAACACTATAAGTTTGAATTAAGAATACGCCATTCAGACAAATTTTATCATTTAAAATAAAGGGAGTACCAATTCTAATTGAAATCTGCTTTGATTGAAATATTTCGCTCATCATACCAGCACAGAGAAGATTGACCAAAAATTTATCATGGGGATTATTTAACTGTCTCACCAAACTTAAAAATTAAAGCTAAAAAATTGAATTTAAATGTGTTTTACGTCACCAAGAAGTCACTTTATCACCCTCAGCTCTTAATAGTTAGTTTAATTACATATAAAGTTACATTTTCTTTCTTAAGCCCACTTAATGAGAAAGAAGAAAAAAAGGAATAATTATTTTCTAGAACAATATAGCTTTTTGTTTATTCTGACAAAAAAAATTAGCATTAAAACTTACCATTTTTAATGTAATAATCCTCAGAAACTGTGATGGGATTGGCCATTTTCAGAATTTGTGGCAAGTCCATGAAAGATCTTGGAATGGAGCTAATGCAAACTATGAGAAGGAAATACTTCATCGAAACTTGAATACAACACAGATTTCAGTCTGGAGGGTCCTAAAATTCAAAATATATTAGGATACTGACTGTTAACCCCAGCAGAGCATATTTTATCTTAATGCAGTTGAAAGAAAAGGATCAACTCCTTCAGCAGTCAAATTCATTACCAATCTGATTATTATTTTTTTAGAGGATGCAAAAAATCAAAAACTGTCTTTTTGATGGAACAATTTTTAAAGAGCAGTTGTTGATTTTAATTTATAATAAACTTTCACAGTAAAAAAGGAAAATCAGCTTATTCTGTTAGTAGGCTAAATTTTCCAATCCAAAAACTTGGAAAATTGGTTTAATTCCAGTAATGAAAGCTAAATTCGTAGTTATTTATTTGATTATTTGAAAGCTATATTCATGGTTTTAATGCTTTATATTAAACACTACAAAGTGAAGGCCTATTATAGACAGCCATTATGTTTTTCCAAGAGGGTATATCTAACTGTTCTTACTTTTAGGACTTAAAGAATGTGAAAATAGATCTAAAATTAATAAAAAAAAATATATTATGCAATAGCATTTTATTTATCTATTAAAAAGTTAATCAAAAATTAAGTAATTACTAACTAAAGCAATTTAATTTCCAAATCTGTAGTGAAACTCAAGCAATTTATGAAATATTTCTAGAAAAATAAGTCCTTTAATATAGGCAATACTAAAATGCAACATTTGCCTAAAATAAATTTTTCTCAAATTAGTCAAAAATATAAGTGAGAAACGAATCGATTGTTTAACTAAGGATGACAATCTTCCTGGGAGCCACTTATGCCAAGGTCTAAATTTGTCTTAAATTATTTTTTTTTACCCAAATGTTGTTTCATTATCTTAACAATGTTATCATGAAATCAATTTCACCCATCCACTAAAACTCTTTAAGTACATTTGAAGGTCATATTTTGATGTAAAACAAAACAAAAATATCCCTATTCAATATGTTTTCTATATATCAAGGTTACAGTAATAGCTGTGACCTAATAACGAGCAAACCCAACCAAAAGTATAAGAAATACGTTCTTTTTAATTTAGTCCAGAAGTCGATTTCTTTTATTCAAATAGTTATTCAGAGGGTCAGAAACCTTCTGGCATTAATCCTAGTCGCCATATTGTGAGTGATTTGAACATTTATTTATATTCTGAGCTTCGTTTAAAAAGACAGGGGAATGCTAAAATTCTTCAATTTGCATTCTTTAATTTTCAGTTTAGATCCAATTTTGGGTTTATTTTGAGTCACCCTTATCCAAATAATTAGGGAATTTATTTCAATGGAAGCTTATGTAAACTTTTTGGACATAAGCAATTTTTCAAAATTTCGAATGTTGCCACTGAATTTTGTACATAAACACCAGAAGTTATTTAAGATCGTTTCTGGCTTTAGTGCCACTTGTTGGTACATATATATTCGTGTTTTGGATCTCAAGTATAATTTAGCGGTGGTTTGTTGCAACTACATATGCATAATAGAACCATTGAAAAGAGAAGCTAAGAACTTCTAAATGCAAGAAGGGGCAAAAAAATAACATTTGTATTAGCCTTTGTTTGCACATGCTTTAATCTATGGATAAATATATTATTCTGCAGAATCAATCCGTTTTCCGCAAAACACAATATGTCGTACTCCTCGCATTGCACATCCTCCACTTCTCGCATCTTCATGTGACCTTTGGGATAGTTGTTTCCCTTCCAAATACTGGAAATTCCTTCAGAATTCAAGTTTCCAATCTGTTTTTAGAATTCTTTAGAAAGCAAGTGACGTAATATAAAAGGGCTAAGCCGATTCATTTGGAAATTGTGGAGATCGCAATGCACTTCGAGCAACCAAAAAGAAAACTATAGATCAATATAATTGCGCAACAAAAGTTTCTAGAAAATTTTAAAGTAAATAAAAATAATTCCAAAATCGTTTTGTTTCAAGCATCATTTAAATACATATAATGAAGCTAATCAATTTCAATTTCAATTCAATTTATAACTGGGATTTATTTTACTATATACATAAAAAACAAACAAACAAAATACCCCCAGAAGCAAGCTTGTGCGGGGGTAATCCCTTCTAAACGCATAAAAAATCATAATAACAAAATAAGATCCAAAATAATAACTCATTTCAATTAATATGAATACAAATACAAGTTCTGCCCTCCAACTCACAAACTAGTACTAACATACTATACGGAGCCACTCGACACTAATCACGTACCCCCCCCCCCTTTTTAGCCAATTCAATAAAAATAATAAATTACTAAACCATACGATCTCAATAAACTACGGAACAGCAGCAGGTCATCCACACATTTAAGTTCCACTGGTAAACTATTCCAAGCACTCGGACCGTCATGACGGATAGAAAACAATGATCTGGTCGCTTTCGGAATCGTTCTTAGAAATTCTTCCAAATTTCTAGTTCCATGCTCATGAACATCACCCCCACTCACAAACATTCCCTTAAAACAAACAGGAACACTACCATAAAGATACTTAAACATGAACTGTGTTTTATAAAATTTAAAAAGACCCGATACCGGTAGAATCTTCAG
The DNA here is from genome assembly GCF_049724085.1 of Artemia sp. Qi Xiang Cuo. NCBI lineage: Eukaryota > Metazoa > Arthropoda > Branchiopoda > Anostraca > Artemiidae > Artemia > Artemia sp. Qi Xiang Cuo. The sequence continues at coordinate 68,114,601 of NC_142803.1, read as the reverse complement.
CGTCATAAACTCATTACGAACAGATGATCCTCTATTATCCTTACCAATCAAAAGCCTTATTGCCGAATTTTGTAGTACACGCAGGGGCAGAAGATGCGTTCCAAAAGTAGACGACCATACTGAAGAACAATATAATAGATATGGATGTACAATTGAAAAATACAATAATCTTAATATACTAGTTGGGAGAAAATTTTTCAGTTTACGCATAATTCCAACATTACGTGCTAGTTTCATAGACACACAATCAATATGATCTACAAAACTTAAAGTTTCATCAATAATAATCCCCAAATATCTAACACTCCTCTTTCGTGGAATCATTGATGTACCATTACTTAAATTATTCACCCATGGGTAATAACTTGGAGATCTGCTATATATCAATAAACTAGACTTATTACAATTAAGTTTTAACCTATTACTTCTCATCCACCTTTCTATATTCTTAAAACCTTCTCGTAATTGCGACATCAATTCATTCTCAGTCCTACCACATACGGTTAATTTCGTGTCGTCAGCAAACATAACTAGGGCTTTACTAGGTTTAAGTTCCTCTAGAGGAGGTTTAATAATAGTATACAACCCATCAACTGCACTTGACAAATCATTTATATAAATAGAAAACAAAAGTGGGCCTAGGGGTCACTAGTCAATCACACCAGAAAGGTAGCTTTACTAAATTTAAGTTGTGTGTTGAAACATAAACGTTTCCAGCGATCACAAATTGTAAAAGAAATTGATTTTATTTACATAGCCTTTGCGTTTTTCTTAATACCTATCATTTAAATCAAATTATATAAATTTCTAAAATTCTTTTGAACATTTTTTATGATTATCATAGGCAGCGCGCTAGCGCTGCCTAAGTAAAGAACGGTGGGGGCACAATGTGTTTATTTTTCTCCATACCCCGGCATTTCGTATCGAAGGAGTTGTCATAGAAGCTTCGAAAAGAGCTCATTCGATTGGAAATTGGAGTGGCTAGTTCCCTTTTTCATAGTCGAAAATGATTGGAGGGAAAATAGCCCCCCCCGCCCATCATACACCCGAACACATCTAATCAAAATTTTGAGATAGCCATTTTGTTCAGCACAGTTAATTTTCTAATAGAAAATATGTTTTTGAGGAGGACACTCCCTCACAACCCTCAGGGCAAGGGTTTTAAGTTATGGCCTGAGGGCATATAAGAACAATGTTGGCACAATATGTCGTTTATTATTTTTTTTCCTTTAGAGCAGGGCACTTCATATGGAAGGGGTCATCGTAGAGACTTCAAAAGGGGCTCATTCGATAGGAAATCCAGAGTTTTAAAGAAGGCGTTGTTGTAGAAACTTCAGAACAGGCTCATTCGATTGGAAATTCAAAAGGCCAGTGCCCTTATCAATAGTCGAAAGTGATCGGAGGGCAACAAGCCCCCCCCTACACCTATCATTCCCCCAAACGCATCCAATCAAAATTTTGTGATAGCCATTTTGTTCAGCATAGTTGATTTCCAGATAGAAAATATGTTTTTGAGGAGGACACTCCCCCACAACCCTAAAGGCAAGGGTTTTAAGTTACACCCTGGGGGCATATAAGGGTTTTTATAGAAGGCGTTGTCATAGAAGCTTCAAAAAGGGCTTATTCCATTGGAAAGTCAAAGGTATAGTGCCCTTTTTAATAGACAAAAATGATTGGAGAGCTACTAGCCCCCCCACCCCATGCCTATCATTCCCCAAAACACATACAATCAAAATTTTGCGATAGCCAATTTCTTCGGCGTAGGCTAGTTGATTTCCAGATTCATAATATGTTTTTGAGGAGCGCAAGGGTTTTAAGTTTTGCCCTGGGGGCATTTAAGGTTTTTATAGAAGGCATTGTCATAGAAACTACAAAACAGGCTCATTCGATTGGAAATTCAAAAGGCTAGTGCCCTTTTTAATAGTCGAAAGTGAATGGAGGGCAACTAGCCCCCCCCCTCCACGACCATAATTCCCCCAAACACATCCAATAAAAATTTTGAGATAGCCATTTTGTTCAGCATAGTTGATTTCCAAATAGAAAATATGTTTTTGAGGAGGATACTCCGTCACAGCCCTCAGGGCAAGGGTTTTAAGTTATGCCATGGGAGCATAGAAGAACGATATTGGCACAATGTATTATTTATTATTTTTTTCCTTTAGACCAGGGCACTTCGTATCGAAGAAGTTGTCATAGAAACTTCGAAAAGGGTTTATTTAATTGGAAATTAGAGTGGCTTGTGCCCTTTTCAATATTTGAGTGATTGGAAGGCAACTAACACCCCTTCCAAGCCCACCAGTTCCCGAAACACATCCAATCAAAATTTTGAGATAGCCATTTTGTCCAGTATACTTGATTTCCACATAGAAATTATGTTTTTGAGGAGGACACTCCCCCACAGCCCTTAGGGCAAGGGTTGCAAGTTATGCCCTGGGGGCATGTGTGGTTTTTATAGAAAGCTGTGTCATAGAAACTTCAAAAAAGGCTCATTCAATTGGAAATTCAAAGGGCTAGTGCCTTTTTTAATAGCGAATGTCATTGGAGGGCAACTAACCCCCCTCTCACGCCCCCCTTTTCCCCAAACACATCCCATCAACATTTTAAGATAGCCCGTTTGTTCAACGGAGTTGAAAGTTCTGGAAATTAGGTATTTGAGGACGACAGCCCCCCCCCCACTGCCCTCAGGGCACGGGTTGGATGTTATGCCCCGAAGGGACTTATAAGGTTTTTATAGAACGCGTTTTGATAGAAACTTAAAAAAGGGCTCATTCGATTGGAAATTTAAATTGCTAGTGCCCTTTTTAATAGTCGAAAGTGATTGGAAGGCAACTAACACCCCTTCCACGCTCACGATTTCCCCTAACACAACCAATAAAAAATTTTTAGGTAACCATTTTGTTCTGCGCACTTTAAGGTTAAGGAGACTATACCTTTGAGCAGGACACTCCCCTCATATTCTTCAGAAAAAGGGTTATAAGTTATGGCCTCTCGGGGACATATAAGGTTTTTCTTGAAATATTTGACATAGAAACTTGAGAAAGGGTTCATTCGACTGGAAATTCTCATGCCCACCTTTTCCCCTAACCCATACAATCAAAAATTTTAGATGGCTATTATATTCAACGTAGTAGAAAGTTATAGAAATTAGGTCTTTAAGGAAGACGACCCCTCCCCCCACAGCTCTCAGGGCAAGGGTTGTAAGTTATGCCCTGGGGGCATATAAGGTTTCTAAAGAAAGCAATGTTGTAGAAACTTCAAAAAGGGCTCATTCAATTGGAAATTGAAAAGGATAGTGTCCTTTTTAATAGTTGAAAGTGATTGAAGGGCAACTAACCCTCCTCTCATGCCCATCATTTTCCCAAACACATAACCCCCTCAGAGTCCTCATTGCACGGGTTGTAAGTTACGCCCTGGGGGCATACAAAGTTTATATAGAGCGTTGTAGAAATTTCAAAAAGGGCTTATTGGATTGGAAATTGAAATGCCCTTTTTAATAGTCGAAAGTGAATGGAGAGTAATTAACTCCACCCTCAAGCCCACCATTTCCCCAAAAATATTCAATCAAAGTTTAGAGATTTTGTTTAAAATAGTCAAAGCCATTTTGTTCAATACAGTTGAAAGTTCTGGAGATTATGTAATTAAGGGTGATAAACCCCCAGAGCACCCAGAGCAAAGGTTGTAAGTTATGCCCTGGGGGCAAATAAGATTTTTATAGATAGAGTTGTTTTAAAAACTTCAAAAGGGGCTCATTCAATTGGAAATTGAGAGGGCTAGTACTCTTTTTACTTGTCAAATGACTGGAGGGTAGCTACATCTCTCACGCCCACCAGTCCCCGAAATACATCCAATCAAAATTTTCAGATCGCCGTTTTGTTGAATGTAGTAAAAAGTTATGGAAATTTTGTCTTTGTCTTTGAGGATGACAACCCCCCCCCAGCACTCTGGGTACTGGGTGTCAGTTAAGCCCTGGGTAAGGTTTTTATTGAAAACGGTGTCATAGAAACTTCGAAAGGGCTCATTTTATTGGAATTGAAAGGGCTAGTGCCTTTTTTAATAGTTGAAAGTGATTGGAGAGTGACTAACGCCCCTCTCATGCCCAACAATTCCCCAAACACATCCAATCAAAATTTTGACATGGTCATTTTGTTTAACGTAGTTGAAAGTTCTGGAAATTAGGTCTTAGAGGATAACAACCAGCCTAACTGCTATTGGTGTAAGGATTGTAATATATGCACTGGGGGCATATAAGGTGTTTATAGAAAGCGTTATTGTAGAAATTCAAAAAAGGCTAATTCAATTGGAAATCGAAAAGCTTAGTGTCCTTTTTAAGGGTCAAAAGTGATTGGAAAGCTTGACATTTTTATAATAAAGATCCACTAAGGTACAATGTATTATTTTTTGTTGCTGTTGTTTAGACCAGGGAACTTTGTATCAAAGGAGTTGTTGTAGGAACTTCGAAAAGGGCTCATTTGATTGAAAATTGAAAGGGCTGATGCCCTTTTTGATAGTCGAAAGTGATTGGAGGGTAACAAGTCCCCCTCTCACGCCCACCCTTCCATTTGCCCACTATGTTTAAAAACTAAATGTTGCCTCAACATTAAAAGAAAATGCACTATTTTAAGGCCAAGTCCCAATAAGGCATCTCAGCAGTATCCAAAGAACAACTGAGGGTATTGTTAAAACTTTTGGGACTAATTCTGCTCTTAAAATTTAATTTAATCAAAATAGCGTAAGTGTATCCAAGCTTTCAAAGAAAGTAAACAATTTTTTTTGTGAATGGTATCAAGTTTTCCATTTCAGGTCAACTAGAGGAAGTATGAAACTAAATTAAATCCTACTATTTGTGTCCAGATTTTAAAAGGGTATATGTTGTTAAAAATTGCAGAAAATATTTCTCCAGCATACAAATAGCAGGCCAAACTATAAAGTCTTAAAAAAAACAAAACGATTTAAAGCATTATTTTCTTTTTCCCAGAAAAGACTATGTCAACATAAAACGAACAGAAATTAAAGGAAAAAAAACAAATCAATATGCATTGTCAGTTTAATGTGCATATACTGATATTTAATAATTAAAATCTTAATAATAATTTATTTATTAAAGTTTTAAAGTGAAAACATTTATATTTTTTTTCACTAAAATGCAAATTATGTTCTGGCCTTGGGAAGGCATAGGGGTTTTGAGCCCAGTTTATGTTAATTTCTGCTCGTTTTGAGATTGACTAGGTTATTTATTGTAATTTATGTTCGTTTTGGGTTTCATTTATTTACTGATGGTGATTTGTGGTAGTTTCACACTTGGTACATTATTTAATTTTATTTTTGCTCATTTTTGTTCAATGGAGTTCTTTACTTTTCTGTCAAAAACTTATTTTGAGGAAATTTTTTTTTTAATTAATCTTCTTTAAAGATCAAATGAAATGAGTAATTGATTAGAAACAAGCAGTTGAGAGTGCTGGATCAATACTGAAACTTGAGAAACTGTCAATGACTAGAAGGTTGTTCAAGTCAGAGTTTGAAAGCATTATGGACCAGGTTTGACACTATTGTTTAAAGTTCTCAAAGAGCTAATAGAAGACATAACAGACAAGATAATAAAAGAAAAAGTCGAATTTTTGCATTGCCACATTACCTGCTTTGATTTTATTCATATTCTTATCCTAACTTAAATTACCTTCAATCGCATTGTCCAGCAAACAAGAAATTATTCTGCAGTTGCTGGTTAGTCAAGATGTAGAACCAATGAGTAGGCTGCATCTTATTATTGAATTAATGGATGGGGCAAACAAACTTCTTCTACGGCTCCCTTGTAGGCCTCCACACTAGGAGCTGAGACTGTATCTTTACTTATGGAGTTCCATAGCCCCACAGTTCTATTTGGGAAGAAGTTGTTCTGTAGTCTGGTGTTGGCTTGATTGCAGTACAGCTTCATTATGTGTCCTCTAGTTCTTATTGACAGGTCAAGTTCAAGCATATTTTGGACTAAGTGTGCAGCATTTTCTGTGCCATGATGATTGCCCCATGCTTATCTTGATAGGAGAGGTTAGGAATCTGCAACTTCTCCTGGTAGGATCGGTAGTCTAGGCTCCCCAAACACATCCAATCAAAATTTTGAGATAGCCATTTTGTTCAGCATAGTTGACTTCCAGTTAGAAAATATGTTTTTGAGGAGGACCCTCCCCCATAACCCTAAAGGCACGGGTTTTAAGTTACGCCCTGGGAGTATAAAAGGATTTTTATAAATGATGTTGTCATAGAAGCTTCAAAAAGGGCTTATTCCATTGGAAAGTCAAAGGACTAGTGCCCTTTTTAATAGTCAAAAACGATTGGAGAGCTAATAGCCCCCTCCCCCCATGCCTATCATTCCCCCAAACACATCCAATCAAAATTTTGAGATAGCCATTTTAATCGGCGTAGGCTAGTTGATTTCCAGATTTAAAATATGTTTTTGAGAAGGGCAAGGGTTTTAAGTTATGCCCAGGGGGCATTTAAGGTTTTTTATAGAAGGCATTGTTATAGAAACTTCAAAACAGGCTCATTCGATTGGAAATCCAAAAGGCCAGTGCCCTTTTTAATAGTCGAAAGTGATTGGAGGGCAACTAGCCTCCCCCCCTCCACACCCATAATTCCCCCAAACACATCCAATAACAATTTTGAGATAGCCATTTTGTTCAGCATAGTTGATTTCCAGATAGAAATATGTTTTTGAGGAGGATACTCCGTCACAGCCCTCAGGGCAAGGGTTTTAAGTTATGCCCTGGGAGCATATAAGAACGATGTTGGCACAATGTATTAATTATTATTTTTTTTTTCCTTTAGACCAGGGCACTTCGTACCGAAGAAGTTGTCATAGAAACTTCAAAAAGGGTTTATTTAATTGGAAATTAGAGTGGCTTGTGCCCTTTTTAATAGTTGAAAGTGATTGGAAGGCAACTAACACCCCTTCCATGCCTACCAGTTCCCCAAACACATCCAATCAAAATTTTGAGATAGCAATCTTGTTCAGTATAATTTATTTTCACATAGAAAATGTATTTTTTGGGATGACAGTCCCCCACAGCCCTCGGCGCGATGATTGTAAGCTGTGCCTCGGGGGTACATAAGCTTTTTATAGACCGCGTTGTCATAGAAACTTCAAAAAGGTCTTATTCGATTGGGAACTCAAAGGGCTCGTGCCCTTTTTAATAGCAAATGTGACTGGAGGGCAACTAAACCCCCTCTCATGCCCACCTTTCCCCCAAACACATCCAATCAAAATTTTAAGATAGCCATTTTGTTTAACGTAGAAACATCAAAAAAGGCTCATTCAATTGGAAACCGAAAGGCCTAGTGTCCTTTTTAATGGTCAAAAGTGATTGGAAGGCTTGATATTTTTATAGTAAAGATTAATGAAGGTATAAAAGGTATAATGTATTATTTTTTGTTGGTGTTGTTTAGACCAGGTCACTTTGTATCAAA